>NW_024962252.1:59455926-59568412 GCF_019238085.1 Lagopus leucura | reverse complement strand
TTCCTTCCTTCCTTCCTTCCTTCCTTCCTTCCTTCCTTCCTTCCTTCATCATGCATTTTAATTTTTACTGTAGATAATTAAAGTACTACTTACGGTGAAATTTAACTATGGTAAAAACTACTTTTGAGCAGCTAACATAGTTTATTCTAGTCAAACCAACAGGCCTTCTCATCAATTAAAACTATTACAATAATCCAACAAGCTAACCACTGACTGCATAGATTTTTGCTTCAAAAGAAAAAAAAAACAACAATGATGGCATTGTAGTGTGCAGATGTATTAGTATGGAATCATATTTATGCAGAAAAGCTTATCTCAGAGCAGTACACAGCTAAGCTGTACAAACTGGCATTAAAATATTTTGTGTCATATTTCAGGATTTTATCCCTCGTAGAAGTCGGCAACAAAACCAAAACATGCATGAAAGCTGATGGACATGGTATACAGATTGGTATGTATGTGTATTAGGATTCACTCCTCATAACTTCATTGCTTGGGTAGAGAACAGAGCTTAAGAAGTTTCTCTATGTCCCCTAAGGATTAGTTTAATTGTCTTAGAAGATGTTGGGCTCCTGACTGCAGTGGAAAGTGAAAGCCCCCAGTGAGTCAGTGCAGCAGGATACAGGAGTCCTCTGCACTGCTCCCACTGCTCTGACTCACAATACTGCTTTGAAATTGCCAGCTCCAGGAAGGATAACATGGCTTGGTCTCTTTTTTCATTTAACTGTAAGTCTGTGAAAAGTCAGAGGGTAAGGCTCTACAACCTCCTGACCACTAAGAAATGGAGAGACACTGCTGGTTCATTTCACTTAGGTAGAGGAAAAGCTGCAAGAAGATTATGACTCTGAGTCACTACCAACTCAGACATAACATTCTGTCTTCCACTCAAGGCTCAGAGCAACATGATCACATGAAAACATGATCAGTTTTAAATGTTTCTTAGGATGTGTCTAGATCATGTGCATACAGAAGCATAAGCTGGCCTCACACAAGCTTGTTCCAAAGCTAGAACACTGGAAAGAAGAGCTCATAGAGTAATTTAGGTTGCAATGAACCTTCAGAGTCATCTGGTCCAGATGCCTTACTCAAAGCCAGCTCCATTTTCAAAGTTGGATCACATTGCTCAGGATCAAATACCCAAAACTGCTCAGTGCAGAGTAATCCCAGAACCAGAAATGGTGCAGGGATCTTCATGACGGCAGGGCCTTTCACCAGCCATTTCAAATGTGATAAAGGGAAGTGCTCTTTAAACATTAAAACCTGCATAGATAGTGGAGGTGGATTTGCTGAAGTTAATTCTTGGGGAGATTGTCTGTTTTGATACAAAACAGAACCAAACTTCTGGCACAGTAACAAAAGCTAACCTGCATATACAATGTTGGCTTCGGAAACTTAATCATGTATGAAAAAAGGGGCACGTATCTGGCTGAAAAATAAATAAAATTTTGTTAACACTTAAAACTATGTGAATATAATTTGTTGAAAAAGTGCATCTTTCAAAGCACTTAAAACATTAAAGCTGGAAGTACCAGTAAATAAGCAGATCTTACCTTTGAATATGCATAAACCTGTTTTTTGACACTATCAACATTTAGAGTTCCTTGTCTCTTGCTTTTCTTGGCTCCTCATTCTATTTTTCATCACTCCTGTTGAATATTTATCACTTTACAATTCTACGGTTCTGCAGAGATTGCAGAAGAGTAATTCAATTGAAGAAGAAAGCACATATACTTGGAATTTAGAATGAATACTAATACAGATAAATTTCTGCTCATCATATGTCCAGTAAAAAAAACCTTTATACTTTTGCTATGAACTTGCTAGGTATTGTTTGCCTGCAAAAGCTGTGTACAAGAGTTCTTAGATTCTCACTGAAGGCATTTTGCTCTAACATAAAGTCTAGTTTCTTTCTACTGTTATCTTCCATATGCAGCTAGCTTTTAGTTTATTTCATAAACTATCATTTCTTTTAGAATGTAAGTGTAGTTACTATAAATACTATTCAGAAAGTAAATAGTTCAGTAAGTGGAGGAAGCACAGTGATTGGAAAGGAAACATCTGACTGACTGATGATGTTTTACTAATGACGCAAGCTGCTGGAGAGAGCTGTAACTATTCGTAAATTGCTGCAGTACAAAAAAAACCAACACAACAAACCAACAAAACAAACTAAAAAATCCCAATAACTGAAAATGAGCCAAGCCAACAGCTGCTATCACAGTTTTCCATTTCCAGGAAATGTTAGCAACATCAGATGTAATCCATTCTAAGTCCAGACATTTTTTTTTAAAGTTGAAATGAAACGCTGTGGAAATAGAAGGCTCTGAAACAAATGGTATTAAGAAATACATTCGACCATTGAGATTATAAAAGAAGGAAAGCTTATTGTATATTTTTCCTCTATAAGCATTTAATGAATTTAGACTTTGAAGTTTCCCTGTATTTGCGCTTGTAATGAGTATTGAACAAAGCAGTGTTAAATAATCTTAGATAAACAGCATGCACAACAGGGGAGCAGAAACTGAAATCTGAGAGCTCTGTGGCCTTGGTACACCATTTACTGTTGCAAAATCAGGTCACAAATCATGCTTGAAGTGCAACAAGAATTGCATCACTTATGTGAATCTGGTGCTCTTCCAATCATTTTGGACACATGTAAATACAGCTTTTTTTTTTTTTTTTTTTTTTTTTCATTTAAGATGAAAAACAAGTTTTTGGGTGCAGAATTTGCATAGCTTTACTGGTCTGATGTGAAATACATTTCCTTGTCATACTTTTTCTCATTCAGATATGGCACAATTAATGCAAAAAAGAATTTAAACTACGGCAAATAAATCTGTGTATGTGTGTGTGTAATAAATGTAATTCACTTTTCAAAGTAATTCAAAGTGACAAAGCTGAAAGTCCCAAGATGCTTTTAGGATTGCTGTTTTCAGTATAAAATGTAATGCTACAACAGCCAATTTTCAACACTGAGTTCATTCATAATTAAAATTGCAATGCTTGACAACCTGTCCTTCTTCCTCTCTTGGAATATTTGTATTTATGTAACCAAAATGATTTAGAGGGAAAGCAGTTTCTTTTCTTTGCAAGCAAAAAGCTCAGTAATTCGTTACTTTAAGGAGCTAATGAACTTTAGTGTTATTAACTGTTGATGTTTTGGACATCTGTTACATACAAATGAAATTTATTGTGTTGAAAATCACTATTCAAAACCATTATTATTTCAGGACCTTGTCTGGTATAACTTGCCCATAAAAAAGTGCACAGACAACTACATGATCTCAATGACAGTTTTTGTAACTTTGTAACAGTGGGTTGAAATCAACCATACAAAAAATGGGGCAATATAATAAAAATTTCACATCAGAATTTTTGGAGCAAGGGGCTAGATTTGCCTGCATTTGTCTGAAGTTTCCTAGCTTGTCTGCACCCTAATTAAATGAAATAAACAAAAACACAAAGTCAACTGAGGGTGTTTTAGCAGTGATTTGAGAAGGGACAAGGAGATGTAAGATATGAATGACCATGTGGATTTGCCAAGATTTCTTTCACTGCCATGGGACAAGGGCAGAATTTATGCAGTTTAAAGGACAGATTGCACTGGGACTGGAATGTAATGATTTATCCTGAAGCCAGATAGAGAAAACAGTATTTCACTTCCAGAAATACCTGTACTAAAATGGCTAGGACTTTCTAGTGACACTTAAGTATTTTATTTTTTTTTAAGTCAGTTTATTGCTTCTTTCTGAGTTTTTCCAATTGAATCAACGATAAATAAAAATTTAATGATAAATAAAAATAATGACTTTCCCAAGGCATGAATTTGCATTTCTTTTTAAATAAGAAACGGAAGGACATAAAATAAATTCTAATGAAAAGGCAGTTGGTTGACAGCTAACCCATTTTACATTGCAGCAGAAAAAGAAAATTTTTTGCTAGAACTAGAATTTTGTATAGTCCCATACCTCCAGGAATGTAAAGCTGATAGAAGAGGGAAAATCATGTCCTGTAGGTGTGATAATTCTGCAGGTTCACAGCTTTTGAACTGTGAAAGCTGAAGCATTTTGAAAGCACATGCACATTGCATGCACATGCCACATGCAGACTGATTTTTTTCTGAAAGTTTTAGGAATCTTTCATAAATCCATGTCTTTTTTTAATTATTTTAATTTTTCCTCTATTAAGTATGAAGAAAGATAAGTATGTAACGGTGACTTTTTCACTAATGACTCCGACTGAAAAGCATTTGCCCTTCTTATATTACCATTGCACCTTTTGCTGCTCAATATGTAATTCAAAAGGATGTAAGGTATGAAGAAAACAGGAGGTCCAGCAGCATCCAGCACAACAAGTTATAAAGGTTGGGATGTTAAGTTATGTGCCAAAAAGCAAATAGCTTAGGTCATGGGGAAGTTGCACTTAGCAGCAGTTCAGCCTTCTACAGCAATGCTTGAGGAGCAACGCTTTACCTTGATACGCCAGCAAAGCACTCCTGCCTGATCCCTGCAGCACTCAGTTAGGGAAGGACATACTACAGCTATCACGAGCCTCCAGCCAAACAGAAAGAAAACTCAGTGGGCAGTTGTCCCAGTCTTTGCACCTTGTGGCATTTTATCTGTAAAGTAGAAATCTGAAGGAAGGGTGACTTGAGGAACAAGAGTTATGCAATCTCTCCTATACAGCTTACTGAGTACTTCAAATCTGGTTCTGAGCTAAGCTGCTTTTTAAAATTTTTAAGTATTGGCATTTAAAGAACTCTGTAGCACTTCTTGCTGATATTAAATGACATTATTATCATCCTATGAATCAGACATTTCTCTGAACACACTTCTCCTGAGATAAATCAATGAAAGGGAGGTTGGTTGCATGTTATGGAACTACAAAACCTATCTTGATAATTGCTAGACATCAGCTATCACCAGTACAAGTGCTTCTTTGTCTATCTTGACTTCAGAACTGCAAGGGCTCAAAGAGCAAAGCATGCTGATACTGTGAGCTCCTGAACTGCCTGATATTTTCATTCATCTGAGAACTGCTTTGCTGAATTTGAAAAAAACTGAAAGAAACTGAACTGGAGCAGCAGTTAGGAAAAAATGCTATTGATACTATCAGTGGGTCTGTAGAAAGACAGAAGTCACTTGTACATGTTTCCTCAGTAACCTGTCCCACTACTAAATCACCTTCTGAGATGTGGTGGACAGATGCACTCCTAAAACAGACCAAAACAAAAGTTTTGTTTGGCCACTTGTGCAACTTTCATAGGATTACTCCATTCACTACCCAATGCATAATTCATTACTCTTTATGCCATTTATATGATAGGTCTCATAGCTTCTAGACTGTGCTTTTTAAAGTCTGTTCCTAACCTGCAGTGCAAATTCATTAAAATAAAAGCATTCTTATGATGTCTGAACTAAATTGTTCACAAGAAAGAAAAAACTAACAAACAGCATGTGTGTATAAAAAACAATATGGCCAGAAATGGCTAGCAGGTTTTGTTTGTTTGCTTGTTTTGAGATAAAATTATTATTTAAATATGTCAAAATATTTTAAGCAGAAAATATTTTTAATATGTAAATATTTCTTTTGTAAAGTTTTATTATACTTGTTCATTATTTTAAGAAACTGGGGTTGTTTCAGTAACACTTTTTAATGCAGAATCATTTTCCCCATTCTACACACTGCTTTTCTGAAAAAATAAAAAGCAATCATAAGTCTTACTTACAGAAGAAAGAACTAAAAATCTAGTTTTCTGATTTACAGTGTCTATGACACAGATTTACTACTGGCATATATAAGAAAAAAAAAAATGCTGCTATTTCTTACATTGCTTACACCCGAATAATTATAATCACCCATAAGCACATAATCTCTTAAGCCTATACTACATTTTCCACATTTACTGAAATAGACCTTTGACCTTATCTATTCTGAGAATAAGCATGGAAGCAAAAATGGTTTTTCTGTGTGCAAACAGGATGCATGTCATGCTCAGCAGGGCAAGTTCCACCACCCTTCACACTACTAATACCTTCCTCATATCTGTATGGGTGCCTTCATGTAGAAAATATCCAGCTGCTAACTGTGCAGCATTTCCAGTTCAGTTTGTGATACCTTTTAAAATACATTTGCTTCATTACTAAAGCAATAAACCTGACCAACAACAAGGCTTGATAAAGAATCTCTGTTTCTCAAGTGGATTAATATTTTGCTTTCTTCGTCCTAAACTGCTGCAAATATAATGCATCTATAAGCTGATGGAAATGTATTAGTTACGGATAGGTCATCTCCACTCAGTGGTCATTTGAGTGCTTACCCTGACACGTTGCTTTGCAAAAGCCTTTAGGCCAAGGATGAGAATATTTGTAATTTGTTATTCCCCGGATAATCCCCGCATAAAACAAACATGACCACTTACATATCCTCCAATATCTAGGTAAAGCATGCTATGCTGCCTTTTGTAATTGTAATCTTAATTTTGTTATGCATCATTCATTCATCATTCTAACCCTAATTCATCTTCCATCCCTGGTTGCAGACAAACCTACATCTGCTGAGATTCAAAAGGAAAACACTCATATACAGACACATACAGGTCAGGACAGGGAGGAACAGACAAAAGAAAAAGTAAGCAATATGGCTGAATGCTCTTGGTCAACTCAGGCTAGCCTAGAGGTTTCTAACAGCCAAGTGAACAGATAAATAGCACTGCAGAACACAATATGTTTGAGTATTTGTCAGCTTCCATTTTCATGTATTAAAATGAAGAACAAAAGCAAATCTTGTCAAGATAAATCTTCCCTGATTACTTGAATATGCTGTTGTGCACTTGTATGATCTTACATTATACCTAGCCTTAATGAACTAGTCATTTCTATGAAAGACAGTCATAAGGTTTCTTGTTTTGTTTTAAATAAATTTGGGATACATTGAAAAGATAACCTGGAAGGCAGCATGACTAAGTGGAATATATTTCAAGAATAATATTCTCTTGCAGTTTTCCTGCAAAGCTTATTGCTCTGTAGGTCATCCTCCAGAGAAAAGGAGAGGTAATACTCACAAAATTCCTTTATCTCCATTCTCCAGCAGGTCACAGATGGCTGTTTTACCTTCTACATTGCCTAATGCTAATGGTTGCAGTGAGTTTAAAGGTCTCTGATGCAACTCTGCAGCTGCAGTGCTGAAACGGTACCCACTAGTACAGGAGTAACAGGAACACTGCTTCACAGAAGTACTACTGCACAGTTTTGAACAAGTGCAGCTAGTGCAGAATGACTTTTGAAGGAAACTATGGGATGCTATTGTAAGGTAGAAGAATAACATATACTACTCTATAAATTCCTGTGTGCAACATCCTTGATGAGTCATGAAGAAATTTCATCACAGAATTGTGATATTTGGAATGTGTTTCCTGAATTACTTGTCCTGGCACAAAGTTTATTGGGCACTTGACTGATAAGTAAAATAGACAATTCTTGTTGCAAAGATAAGAATGTGAACATAGAATATGTAAAGACTAAGAAAAACAGAGGCTGAAAAAGGAAGAAAGAAAGCCAAGATTATACATTTAGTTAATTAATTTTCTTAGGCATGCTACATTAAGAAACCAAATTATATTAATGCATAATGGATTAGCATAGTTATTCCATAGGGCAAGTTATTCCACAGTGCTATTCACTGCATCACACTGGTTACCAATTGGTATATTATATCTGAGCCTGTTGATTTTCCACTTCCACTTTGTACTAAGACAAAGTGTACATTTACATAGGCTTATCTGCATGTCTGTAGCAGAGATCCTATGTCTTTGCTTTACAATTTTGAGTAAGAATTTCAGCTGCTTACAAGTTTACTTTGAGAAAAGATTAGAAGTAAAGGCCAACTTTATTAATGTAAGTAAAGGGCTTCTACAGCAATGCCTGCTAACAGCACAAGTACTGACTTTTTCAGAGTAGTCTATGAGCGAAGAGGTTCCAGAACCTCCCAGTGCTTGAGGCTTCTCTTGTCTACTGTCTTCCTTACTTTCAACTATACGGATCAAAAACACATTCATCCAAAGGTCTCTTGCTGGTTTGGTAATATCCTCGTTACAGAGAAGCATAAGCTTTCCTCTCTGCTTAATATCAAAAACCACAGAAGAGTCAGTAAGTCATGTTAGGCGTACTGGTTGTCAGATCTAGTGCCTCAGCCATCTGCCTCAACAGCTCCCAGAACTGCTGATAGTCGTCTGGCAGCGAGACTGTAACTACTGCCTGCAAATCCTCAGGTGTCGTGGAAAAAGTCAGGCTGATATCAGTTTATTTACATATGCTTGCTTTTGTAATGTATCCGTATCTAGCAGCTCAGGCTGGCATGAGCAGGGGTTATGATTCTAGCTCTGTAGGGGAAGTGGTAAAACAAGACAAGAGCTCATTTTTACAGGAGAAGAACAGCAATAATGCTCATAGTTTTCAGCAAACAGACTGACTCGACTTCACGTGCCTGTGGAAGACAACTGTGAGAACAGATGGGCAGAATTTGAGACGCAGTGCAGGAGACAACACCGTGGTATAAATCTCTTACAATCAGAATGGAAATTTCAGACTCAGGTCTTTTGTAAAACTTCCTATGTGTCACAGAGGCTCTGTAGGATAATCCATAGATCTGTGTTAGACTTACAAAGCATGGGACTGCCTAAAGCAGGCGTTATAGTTATAAGTGTCCAAGTGAGCGAAAGGCTGAGCAGTCAGTCTCCCAGAGGCAGCCAGTGGGGAAGAGCAAGCAGAAACAGATGTATAAATTGTTGCTTTTCTCTCAAGACTCAGATTTTTGCATCCAGCCTGGAGCTACAGCCCAAAACCTTTCCTGAAAACAGATTTGATTGCCTTTCCTTCTGGGTGAGACTGACTGTTTTCTTTTGAAAACAAGTTGTGCCTCAGGACAGCGATGATACCCGTTTCCCATGGATGTGTGTTCTTTCTGTGCTACACCTCTTTAGAATCATAAGGCAAGTTTTGTTCAAGTTCTACCAGCTGAAAGATAGTATAAGCTACTATGCAGTAAACTGATCTGTCCCAACCTTTCTCTCTCAGCAAAGGTGTGTATTTTGATCTCTCTACTCAGATGCTCATTTTGTGAGAAACTGCCATTTCTCCAGTTTGACTGAAATTGAACAATTAGTTTAGAATTTATGGGAGTTAGGGGGGCAAAGACTTACAGAAAAGTACTGTGACCCTATAAGCCTTGTATCCTTAGGAAGGCAGGGAAAAAAAAAGGTGAGAGAGGACAGTAGTGGCTGCTGTAGGTTTTATTTTATGAAAATCTAGTGGTGAAGTACCTTTCCAGGAAGCAGGAAACAAACACAGCATTGTTCAGCCTACTTGGTTTCAAATCTGCATCTTTCATCATCTGGGAGATTTCACATAATTATCATAGTTATTCATGGACTGAAAGAGGATCTTCAGACCTCCTTGAATGTGAGTTAGCAATGAAGAATCTGTAAGGCAGACCTTTTGTTAGATGATGAACTCACGCCAACACTTTCAAACAGAAAGTTCAGCACCTAAATCCAATTTTAGGCTGCTACCTCAGTGGGCTGATCCTGAGCTCTTACCAGCTCCCAAATGAAGGCTGCAGTGAAACAGAACATCTGGACACGTGGCTAGTTACTTATATGGCTAAAATCAGATTTACATGAATACATCCTGCAGTGCCAAATTTTAAATGTTTTGACTTGAACTAACTTCCTAACAGATGGTTATTCTGCATCTATCTTCATTTATTTATGACTGTTTATATTTGTACAGAAGCAATAACAGATCTAAATGATACAAGCTTGTATCCTTGTCTTTTTATTAATTTATATTGCAATAACAGTTAAAGATAAGAAGATACAGTGCAATTATAGAAAATACATAAAGATAGTCTCTTTGTATCATACTCACAAAAGGGCTTTCCAAACATTTTTAAAAAATGCTGCAATCATAAGGTAAAGTGAAAAAACACAAATTAGCATCAGGATCAGCATTGTTTGATCCGCTGCCACAGCCCTTACTGCTGAAATGCACCATCCACTGCCTCAGTGTGCTCACATCCATTATTTGGTCACCACGAATATTCAGATAGAGTGAATGAATGCAAATGGGTGCCATATTTTTCTGTATGGAAGAATTCAATTCTACATTTTTGCTTCATATGCACTTGCATGTCAGAAAACATTTTGTCAGACTGTCCCTCTGCTGCCATCTGTTGCACAGCAACATGTAACAGAATATGGTCAGGAACATTCAACCTCTACTGCCGTACCACCACCATCTGCCTCTGACGTCATGGGTGAGCATTATAACATAGGAGGCATTACTTCTGGAGCAGCCCTCATATTATTTTTTAAAATATTTGTAACATATTACTACAACACATTTAACAAAACACCAAACAACAACAATATTTTTTAAGAAAGGAGAAAATAAATGCAGATAAATAAAATACTGAAGTGTATATATCAGAAGTTTCAGTAAGTATAATAAAAAAATCATGCAAAATTTCTCAATAACATAAATCTCATGCCACATAATATGCAGCTCTTGGTATCACAAGCAGACATGCATCTGATTCAGGAAATCAAGTACATACGCAATTATGAAATCCGGACTAAGTTGTGCTTATTTATATAAAAATATTTCCTAACTAAAAAAGCAAGCCATCAAGGCAAGCATGTACAAAGTGTGTATTAAGAGATGAAAGGCCTGATACTGCTTTAAGCTATATTCAGGCCTTGCCAGATAAATTAATGAATAAGCATAAATGTTAGTTTTTGTGTGCTTACCTCACTGATCAACTATCTTACCTTCAATATGAAAAAAATAACTGTGTTGTTATCCCACAGTTTTTTTCACAGTACCAAAAAAAAACAAAAACAAACCCACATTGGTAAGAAACATCAGGAGAAAGCCTTTCAGCTCTGAAGTTACAGTTATTGACATGTAAATTGCAATATCCAAGGAAAACAAAATTTGTGGTGATCATTTCCTTACATTACTGTAGCATGCATTTTGAATGCATGGCTTTAAGGACAACCATTTGGAGAAGGTAATTACAGTTGCCACCGTTTAGTAAACGGTTGTATGGGCACTGAAACACCACTACATCTGTGTTGAGAAAACAGATCTGGAAGGAAAGACAGGGAAATTTTCCCACTAAATGATATTTCATTTCCATAAGCCAAACACATTTCTCAGGAAACCTTAACTCAAAAAATTATTGATGCGGAACAATTTTCATCACATCAGCTGCAGAAATCCACGGGGAAAAACCAGAAAGGAGAAACCCTCAGGCCACATTTTGTGTGACCTAATTCTTTCAAGGGTGTGTTTCTGCAAAATTTTAGGAAGTGACAATGCAAGTGAACTACAGTTCCCATTGCAATATTTTCATGGAAACTCTGCACAGCCTCCAAACAGCATACTTTGCACCAAGAATACAGTATGTAGTTGTGTTGTATAGTTTAACTACTTTGGGATGAAAATGAGCAAAAAAAAACAATTATCACCCATCCAGCAGAAGAAATAGATATGTTCTATAAATTTCTGGTATTCTGGGACTGAGATTTTCAATCTCCAGTTTCAATCTATATACTACTGCCAGGTAACGATCAGTCTATTACTATTTTTTGGTAAGACTGCACTCCAGTCGAGGGAAATGAAATAAAAAGATGAGGAAAAAAGGAAACTAAGGTTGTTAAAGTCTAATTGGAGCAATGGGGACAGCGCCGGACTCAGCAGTGATGAGGTCATCTTTCTATTAAATTCAAAACACTGAATTCAGTAAAAGCAAGATCAAATCCTATGATTTGATTTTCATGGGTGAAGTGTTAATGAAAGTGAGGATTAACTTTTTCCTCACAAATCTGAAATTCTTTTTTTTTTATATATTAATGTAATGCAGAATGTATATATAGAGTGTATTTCTAAGATTTGCCCATTTACTTTCAGTAGGATTAGTGCCATGCACTTTATTTCAAGGGAAATCACATTCCCTTAACAAAAAAACCCCCCACAAAACTAAAATAATTGTTTTGACTTCAGCATCATCAGCACAGCACTTCATTCTAATGTCTTCCAATGACAGACAACCATTTCTTATTTATAGGGTTTTAACTTACGCTAGCTTGTTTCCAAATGAGTACTTGTAGCCCAAATGAATATGCAACTTAAGATTTTCATTTAACAGCTGAAGACAACATAATAATTACTCAAAAAAAAAAAAAAAAACTGCTTTAAGAATGTCACAGGATTTTATCTTAAATAATAACTGTGCATATCCCAATACTGAACTCTGTATTTCTCCCTCAGAAAATTTAAGTATCATTATATTATACTCTTCTGACTATCATTCCTGCCCTCCACATCCCTAAAAAAATATTAATGGACATTCACAATACCTTCAGAAGCTTATATATTTTGTTTTGTTTCTGAGTTAATGACAAACAAGCTCCACTTGGTACAAAAAATATTGATAATAACGCATGTCTGAGTGCCCATAAATGTGTACTGTAGAGACATATTATGAATTAATCTTTTCATCACTCAACTTACAATTACTTAATGCAGTAAGATCAAAAATGCATAACTTAAATAAGGCAGAACAGCACTTTAAATGAAAAATAATACACATTTTCGATATAAAGCAGTGTACAAAGCTTACTTGACCTATGAAATGGATGGGAACCTTGTGTGTTTATTCAGCTGGAACTTTAAGTATTTTGTATGTAACGCATATGTTCCCTTAAATAGTTTAACTGATTACTACAAACAAATAGTGGAATGTTTGTGCACATTGGAAACGTTCCATAAAACAGATTAAAAATATAATCTGGATATCAATTTTTTAATGCCCCACAGTGACTATTCAAAAGTAGGAAACATTGACAAAATTTTGTATTTGATTTTGTTAAGAGAACTTGTACAATCAATAGGTGTACAAGGGTTAGGCTTAGTAACATTATTGCAATGGAAAGATAATCAAAATAAATGGAAGCGTTCACCAGGGCCGTAGGCTCACAGCCAATTCCAGAAGGAGCAACCTCCAGAAAGTCCTTCCTCAGTGACAGTCAGCACTTAAACAGGATCTAGGAGAGGTGGAGCCAGGCTCCACCCCTTCCAGCAGCACAGGTGAATTGCTTTCACCTGTGTTCCCATGACTGACTCATTGCTTGCCTTGGGCGGTCAATCAGAGGTTCAGGCCGTGATCAACAGTTCCCGTACAGAACTATAATACCATAATCCTCCACTCTTTAATTAGTCCATGAATACAAGGAAATATCTAAGGAATACTGTCCATGTATAGTTTTCTGTTTTCCTTTTAATTCTGCTGTGTTGAGGACTTTCTCAAAAATCATTTTGATGAACATCTTCAGTATAAACCTCCATATTGACATGAATATCTTCACAGAGGAAAAACTGATAAAGTCCATAATCTCAGCTGCCAATAGCTCCCTCATTCAGTTTCTTTATCTTTAATATGTTTAACGTTCTCAGCTTACACCTTTCCAAATGCTTCAGAGAAATCAGCTCTTAGGATAGAGAAGTTATGCAAATTTATTTTTCATCAAGACAGAAAATGATGTGAGAAGAAAAGAATATTCTGTTAAATTTTGCTAAAGCTATAATCTTCCAACCTCTCTCCTTACGCTGAGGGATTCTCATGCTAAGCAGACTGTCAAAGCAATCCATTTGGATTACCTGGCATTGTATAGAGGTTGAATAGTTTAAAATTTTGAAAAAGGCCTTTTTCCACTTGAGTGAGTTGAAAACTGTACGCTAGTCTTCTGTATAATGATCAGGCCCTGATTCATTCATTGAAAACTGCTGGAATGAATTACTGAAATTCCTATTACTTTCATATAAATACAACAGACTTTGATTATTCGTATCCTTTAATATTACCAGGCCAAAGACAGGGTCTCCATCCTAAATGCCAAAGTCCTTTAAAAAATGTTTTTTTCCACATACTTTAGAGTGCATTTCTTCATGAGGAGATTGTCATCCTCGGTTGCTCTTTTTTGCATTAATCATGAATCTATCAATCTGAGAAACAAAGCTCACGGGAGCAGAATATAGGCTAATTCAATAAACAGAACAAAAGATTTTAGATTTCCTGTCAGAAGATATTAGATTGACCAAAGCTCTCTTAGCTTTCAGAACAAAGCTGAAATTTCACTTCAAATTAGTATCCTCGTAGCCACTATACAAAGCAGCTAAGAAGAAGAAAATAGGACATGGATCAGGGTGGAAAAGGTGAGGTTAAGTGTAAATTAGATTGCTGAGCTATTGTGATTCAAAATAGTTTTTGGAAAATACTCAAACACTGTGATAGGTAATATTAAAATACCCTATTTATATGAGTACGTGAGAAATACTTCACCCTGCAGAAATATTTTAGGCTGGGAAATGTTTTAATAGGAAACAAGATAGGATTTTGTTTTTAATTTATATTTAAAAAATCACATTAAGTAATAAATGTTTTGTGGTTGATACCATAATCAAAAATGATTGCTTAGTTGCAATGCTTTCTAAAACAGAAAATGGTTTAAAAGTTAAGAAGATATGCTATTTAAAATACATGTGCATAGTACCTTGTTTTGTAATAAGATATGTATCATAACTGTGCAATTGACTGACATTCAATTAAAAAGCTTGAAATTAAGTAAAGATAGCTGTGTATTGAACTATTGCATTTCAGTGCAGTTCTGGCAAATCAACACATTTCGCTTGAACTGTGACATCAAGGGTGTAGAACTCTAAGTTGAGCAGAGTTTGTAATCAACATGCTTATCTGCCCTTCAGAGCTGTTATCTTGGGTGATGCACATTTTTTTCCCATCATTTGAACTAAACAGAATTGTGGAAAATATTAGAACAATCTTTAGATTTTTTTTTTCAAGAAAGCTAAATTACAACTAGATAAGAGAACTTCTTTGGTGCAATAAGCATTTACAGGAGCTGAAAACTTGTCCTAGTCTATTTCTGTTACATATAAAGGAGGAAGAGACTTTTTCAAGAGATTATTTATAATTTTCTGAAACAACAACAAAAATCACGTCACCATCTCAAAAGCACCTAACAAAATGCACTCGAAACATTCTGATTTATAATATAGATCCTAAAGAATAATTTATACAGTGGCATTAAAAGTCCAGCATTCACTCAAGGTTTATTGACCTAACACGAAAGTAACATGATTTGCATTTTAAGATTGCTCTCACATAGTGTGCAGTAATAGTAATAGAGTGAGTGAAAAAAAACCAAACTCTTTAAACCTCTCAACAAGTGATGTGGGACACAGCCCACCATTTGACATTATGAGCCTTCAGCCTTCATTCCCTGGAGCTATTTCATTAGGACTGACTCACCACAATCCATGTGAACAAGGCAATTGCAAGACTGAAGTCTTTAGGGATGGCTATAAGAACAAAAACAAACTTGCTTTTGTTCAGGAAGCTGAATTGAATGACTAAGGAAGAGATGCTTCCTAGTCCAGTATCTAAGGTCAAATTCGCTTCATGAATGTATGTATGTCTCCTGTTGCAATTAATGGAGGTGCAAATAGTCTGAAAACAATATCTAAGATAAGGCTACTACTATTCTGAACAACAGTAACAAGAATGCAATGTTTGCAATGTTAAATATGTAGTAAATTGACCTCAGTGACATTTACAAATTTGGATGTAAGTGAAAAATGCAGCTATTTGAACATTAAATCTCCATTATTACTCACCCTTTTGCATAATTTCAATAGCCCTACTTGCTTTACATTACTGATTAGAATACAACAATAATCTTTATTTTCCAAAGATACAAATACTTTCTTATCAGAGAAAAAAAAACATTCTAAATTATTCTAGAGTGCACAAAATGTTGTCAACTTTGGCATGTACTTTAAATGTGAAGAATTAGATGTATTTTTTTAGTATGGTTCCTGTCGAACAATTAAATTGCTTAAATGCTTTGTCTCTCTGCAAATGAAACAAAAAATACACTCCCAGCATGCTTATGAAATATAATTAAATTTAGCACGTATGCTAGAAATGAAATCTTATTTCTTTTGCTAAATCTGTAGATCATAAGTTACTTTAGTTAGAGTCAGTCACACAATGTTTGGATTTTTTAAGATTACATCCCAATATCCTCTATTTCTGATTTCAGGATTGTAGCACATCCTCCAACATTTTAAACATGCTTTTTTTTTTATTAATACGTCTGTTAAATGTACTCTTTCAGAGCTTCCACATTTTATTAATATGAAGACTAATAAGAATATTTACTTGACCAAACGAAATGTATACCTTTTGTTGGCCCCAACCAACTAGCCATTACAAACACAGAAAAGATGTAAACCAAAACATAAACCCAGTTATAATGCACCGTGAATATCACTGAACATTGGCTGCCTACCTGACTTCCAAAATGGGCTCCAGTAAAGCCCTGGATTCATCTGGGACTCTCTCTGATGAATACATTGACTAGCATTCAAGTGTATTACTTACTTACAACTAGGACAATAATTGTAGTGTAACAATCTTTCTTTGCTACTCTCTTCCAGATCTGTAATTGAAAGTATAGTTTGACACTCTTTTTTTTTTTTTTTTTTTTTAAACTTTATGGCTTGCTACTTATAGTACAGTATTGGAATCCTTTTCCATATATGTAGCTACTAGCATGTACATAAGCTGTTCAGTGAGCTTATGAGAAATGAGAAACATGAGAAATACAGTTCAAAATATGTTTTCAAATCACAAACTAGTGATAAACATTTAATACAAGAAAAGTGGGCATGACTACAAGACATGGTGTGAGTCATCTAGACTTTTTTTTGGCATTACTATTTGGAATCTAATCAGTTGGGCCATAAATCTTGATCATTACATATATTAACTCTTACAGTCCTTAGTAATATTAGTATCAGGCTTATAGGAATATACAATGCTTCTGCGATTGTTGGGAATGGCACACAAACAAAAAAAAATCCAAGGTGCATGAAAAGAATATCCCAACCTTTAGACAAAAAGCAAAATAAGGCATAGAATCCTCTCTAAAATCAGTCATTCCAAGAAAAGAATAATCTTTAAGCATTTTTTCTCTTTCTACACAAGCTCTTGAGGTTAATAAAGCACATAAAATTGAGTCAGTAGCAAGATTGCTCAACTAACCCTGAAGTTTTCCAAAAGACACAAGATAAAGATCATCTAAGCTTGTTCTGCAACCACAGTCACCCACATGATGAAATCAGTGGCCTGTACAAAAAGTTAAATCAGCTTCTGGGTGAAGGAAGAGCATGTTTCAACAATATTGTCAGGTAACATTTAGACCTAAATTAGGATGAAGAGAAAGAGAAAGGGAGAAATATAGGGAGAATGGCAAGCTGACACACTAACTGGCTTTTCACCCTGCAATAGATGAGTAGTTGGAAGTCAAAATCAAAGTTTAACTAAAAGACGTTATCCTAGTGACATTCAGTACACAAAGTCACAATTTAATTTTCCTTTATTAATTGTGATTGGCAGCTATACTCTGGATATAGTATGGAGCTATACTAGAAGACTATAAGATAAGAAAGCCATGAAGTCTTTGTACAAAGCTAAGGTTTCATGATACTTTTACAACTATCCTTTTCCTGTGGTAAATAGTTTTTTATTTTTTCAAGAAATGAAATCACACACAAAACAGGGAATATAAATAACAAGGACAAATGGTTTCTCCTTTCCCTCAAATAACAATAAAAAAAATAGCAGAAAGAGGATTGGAAGAAAATGCTGTTCGACAGGTCCAGAAGTTTTCAGAATGAGAGATAATGTACATTTAAGAAAAAAAAATCACATTTAATTTAAACAACACTGATCAACATTTCAACTACTTGAGATTATTATCATAATGACATTGTTTCCTGAAATCTCTTCTTTAGCTGCTGGTCGTACCCTTATGTCACTGCTAAATTCACTCCCAATTTATTTCCTGCAGGAAACCAGGAGCCCAAGTTTATGGAAACAGACTCACAGAAGTGGGCAGATACAAATTACTTTTATGATTGCTAATTTGCAGATTGCCATTGGTCTCTGACAACAATGGTTCAGTTTCCAGAGCTAATCCTGTCCATAGGAAGAATCTGAATTGTACGATGTACGTATCCTTTTGAAGTCTAGGAAAAAAAATTCACTGCCTGAGGCTTCTTCCCAAAAAAAGGCTAAAAAAGGTAAAACAATGAAAGTAAAACAAGCCATTAATTTCCAGGGACAGTGAATTCTGTGTTTTCTCAGTGTGGTATTTTCAGGTTTTTCAGTACTTCATTCCTAATGCATTTTTTTTCCATTACAGAAATAATGGAGCAAACTGCAAAGACTCTAGTCAGTACAAAATGGCAAAAGAAAGGCTCCTCTGCTGATTTTTCTAATTCATTCCTGATTTGCTAATCTCTCTGAAATTTTATGCGATTTCCTTCCTACTTTGCAAAATTTAGGCCAATTTCTCATTCTAAAAATTCTGGTAGTATTCAGGAAATACCCAAATTGATCCAGTGTCTTGAACTTCATTTAGAGTTCACAGACTACCAGCAGTCATTCCTGTCCACATCCTTTTGCAGTCTTTCATCTAATAAAATTAAGCAGCAAGCTTCACACCAAATAGTTTCATCAGACAATAGCTAAATCAATTAAACCTGAAACAATTCTAATAAGTTGCATCGTTTTGATTTTCCTATGTGAGGACGATCAGGATGACAAGACACTGACTCTTGCACTAAATATGGAACAACATAATCTTGCCCTTCTGAATTCTTTAATTCAAATGGCCTACGAACCAAAACAGAAAACAAGGAAAATACTTGATATTTTTTAAATGTTAGGCTCCTACTTCAAGAAATCAGTTAACATGTTTAAATTAATCCCAGTTTTGGAAACATTCTTGGCTGTGTGCTTAACCATAAATCAGTGCTCATGTTCTGTTTACTTCAAATGATTATAAGCATGTGGTTTCATTCTTTACCAGAAAAAAATTCCTTCTTGAATCACTGCTGCAAAATCTGCCATGAAAACCTGCTACTGTGCCTTATTTAAATTCTTTCTGAAAATAGACTGTCCATTTCTTCATCAGACAGCAGCAGTGAGCTCCGTTATCACACACAGGTAAGGTGCCATGCTCTTCTCATATTGCAGTTTTGCGTTCCTTGCTGCTCTGGATTGTAATCTGATTTGCAATCTGTCTAAATCACAGTAAACATTGTTTGAAGGAGTTCAGCAGTCAAGTGATACGATCCTCGAGGAATATAACTTTTGGGAGATATCCTGTTAGAATAATTGATAAGTATCTTCTGGATCAACTATGTCACTTATCTCCTGGCAAACAGAAACGTATTAAAGGCTACTTATCATATACTTTTCCCCCATTTTCTGTGAGATGTTTGAAACAGTCATTTATTACCTGGAAACTACAAATAACATAAAAAGCTCTTGGAAACTACTGTAACCCCAAATTTTGGATTCAATCCTGATTTAAGCAAGATAAATGCTAATCTAATCAGTCCTTCCGTTTTTTTGAAGCAGTTCTACCTCAGATCTGCTTGTTGCACATGCTTGGAGTCCTTATGCAGAAAAATAATTAGAAAAGATTTTTGCATTGGTAGGATTTTACATTGCTCCTTGAATTGAAAATGAATTTTAGATATGATTATAAAGCCAACACTTCAGAATAAAATAGACTCTTGGTGCTTCTATCTATCTGTTACTAGAAAGCATCTTGTTTCTTGGAAGATATTCTTTTAAACAGATTTGTATTTTTACTAGTAAAAAGAGGCCCAAGCCTAACTCCACAATATTTTACAAAATAAGTCATTCTACTGAGGGATACCTGATTTGTAATTAAAATTGAGAAAGTCTCCACTATTCCATTACCCCATTATCTTCCTACTTTGTGGCTTCCTTAGGCTTTGAAAAAGTTAAAAAACTACAGCTTTTTATTATTATTATTATTATTATTTATTTCATGCCATACAGAGAATGACATTTTTTTCTAGGAAAATATTGCATTTTTGGATATTTACCTGATACAGTAAAATGATGCTAATGCAGCATCAATGGGACTATGTCAGCTGACCTAAGAATTGGCTCCTATTAAGAGAGAATCAATTATTCAGAAATTATAAAAAAAAGTTTTGACTGAAATACTCTTCCAGGCTGAACAGGGTTGTGCTAAAACACAATTAAATGGAATTTTGAGTCTTTTTTTTCATACATCAAATAAAATTGAATGGAAATTTTCAAAACATTCATTGTTCAGGCCATTTTTTTTTTAGTGCAAACTTAAACTTGAAAGTTTTCAGTTACTTATCAGAATAACAGAATTTTATTTTTATATTTCAATTAAAAAAGGAAAACTAGAAAATATTAGAAAAGTTTCCCTATGAAATAGTCAGAAGATATTTCTAAAAAAAAAAAAAATGCAACTTTTAAAATTTATTTAGAACCAATGACGAGTTTTGATTTCCAAACATTTTTAGATACACAAAATTTTAAACACCAATTCCAGCTGAAAGGTAGTGAACTACTCACAAGGGTGAAGTTAAGTATTTATGTGTTTGCAGACTGGAGGAGTCATTTAGAATACAGTCATACAGTGACTATAAAGAAATACACATATTGAAAGGTTAATCTTTTAATAAAGAGTGGGGCAAGAACTAGAATAGATGTGCTATAACAGATGTGCTATAAATTCTGAAGGCAGATAAATCCCACCTGAATGAAAGTTTTCCTTCTGAAAAAAAAAAAAGATACTGTCTCTTCCTCATGATTAGGCTGTTATAAGAAAAATAGGGAAAGCTAAATCTGAGGTGACATACTACAAACAACAAACTTCAGACCCAGGGCATAACATATTACTGCCATTTTCTCTTATTTAGAAATCACTGTCGAAAAGGAAAAAGACTTCAGTCTTACCTTCAAATATACTTTTAACATTTTGCTTTCTTCTTTCTGAATTGTCAGAAATGCTAGCATATTTCTCTCTCTTGTCTGCTAAACTCTCTTAAAAATATGTTTCTCAAATACTAACATATAAACCCACCCTGCAACTTTTGAAGAAAGGTTGACAGAAAGTTTTTCTAGAGGCCCAGCTTTAGAATTCAGTTTTAATTTTCTTAACTTTAACTATGTGTTGAAGTTGTTTGTTCCACCACAGTTAAAAAATACATTTACAGGTTAGAGAGCTCTAAATAATAATTAAAACATACAAATAAACAAGCAACAAAAACAAGGACAGAAACTGGAAAAGTAAAATCAGATGCTGTAAGCTAGTTGGTACTGATGTTTGGAACTATGAGACTGAGATATCTACATGTACAGAGTGTATACAGAGCCTGATATTTATTTTGAGCTAGATGGACCTGTACACTCACTTTTTGAAGAAGAAAGTTTAAAAGATCTGAATGCCATTTTGAAATCTCTCAGGAGTGGCCTGGAGAGTTTTTAAAATGTGCAGAGAAAGTTTAAGTTCGAGTTTTGAATTTCTTTTCAGCTTCAGGCAGCAGTTTGTATACATGCTGCTTAGTTTCTGATTGAGTTGCAACATGCTGAATTGTTACACAAACATTATCACAGACAGAAGATGTAATATAGCACAGGGATTTACTATTTAGTAATGCAAGCAAAGCTATTGTTAAGTAAATCGAATTACAGTAAGGTAAAAAAAAAAAGAAAGAAAGACAAGTTATATTAGTGATCCACATACCCTCAATGTTAGAGTAGTAAGATTTTAGGAAATTAGAATACAAAATGAAAAAAAAAGTCCTCCTGATTTCAGGATATTTCAGGTCAAATCCACCCCTAGAATAAACAAATGTAATTTCAACCATTTCAGTATCAACTGCCTGAAATTGCCTCTTGCATCTTCTACTAACTGGTAACTTTTTGCCTTATTAAAAACATTTCCAGATTGTCTTCTGGAGAAATGCATGCTTGTAAGCATGTTGGGGCTGCAGAGCAATGAATGCCAACACATTCAACTTTCTTTTACCACATATTGTTTTTCTCTATGCTTCCCTCAGGTTTCTGAATCATTTCCTGAAATCTAAATTAATCTCTTCTCGAAGCTACCAAAGCTAAATTTTGCATGGAATTAGAGTGTTAATACTTTCACTCAATGGAATTTAATTTGCACATTGCTAAAGCCAGTGGAACGAAACCACAAAGACTAACATTAACCTAGGGTTGGTCCCTTAGTTTCCTCAACCTGCTTTAGAGCACATGGAGAGATCAGCTTCTTCCTGAGGTGAACCAAAATACCTAATGTTTGGCTCTTGTTTGGGACTGACTTTCTAGAGAGGCTTTTTTTTCCTCACAGATAGTAGAGAGAAATTCTATTGAATGACTCTTCTTAACCTGATTGCTATCCTTCTGATACACTTCAATTCATCTTCTTCATCGCCCTGTCTCCTGTCTGAGGTGCATTTTAATTTCATGTCAGGTGGTTCTTTTGTAAATGCGCTACACTAAAAAATAAAAGATTTTCTTGAATTTACTTGTTCTATATTGTGAGGACCTAGATTTGGCTGAACATGTGCTGTTTTTCTTCCAGATGCACTTCCTCCTGCCACCTCTTTACTCATCTCAAATGTCTGTAGGCTGACTCAGATCACAAAGCTAGCAGAAATATCAACCATTCATTTTTGTTGCTAGATTCGTTTTCTGCCAAAATGCTAAACTGAATCATCTCTCTTAGGGGTGAGCTGAATGAAGCAGCAGGGCTCCATGGCCAAGGAGGAAGGAGAGGCAGTGATCACTTTTCTAAGTTGTGGCAAAATACTGCTAGTCATTTTGTGATTATAGTCAGAAGATCTACAGTCATGTGATCCATTCCAGCTGCTGTGACTTTAAGTAGTTATCACATAAAACTACCAGATCTACAGACTCTGTTGCTCCTTCTACCCACTTAGGTTTCCTTTGATCACTCAATGTAAAAGTTTGGTAAGATGGGCAAGAATAAAGTGCAATGAGAATAATCTGTTTGAGAGAAGCGGTTAATTTGAAATTGTATTTTTGCTCTTATGCAAGTAATATTTATTTGCAGAAAGGTGGTAGTGATTCAGATAGAACATCACAAATTCTGTGACAGACAACATCTACAGTCTACAGCATCTACATACACAAGGAGGTATTTTAAAGCAAAATAGCGTTTTACAGCTTACAGTTAAAACAGAATTGATACATAAATCTCATCTATAGTCAAAGAACAAATATACATTGCACTCTCATGTCTAAATGCATTTAAAAAAAAAATTCCTCTATGATTTCCAAAATCAATTGACATTCTATTGGAAATATCTAACCATTTTCCTCCCTCAGGTATGTAGTGAGAAGAAATAGAATTTCAGATTTTAGTCGTTGTTGACAAATAAAAAAGATAGAAGTAAGTCACAGAATATAGAAGTATTTATTAAATGTAAAGACATTAAGTAATGAGGCTGTCAACTGATAGCTAAAAAATATTATAATCTTCTTCCTTACAAAGCCAACACTATGCTCCCCAGACCCTTTTAAATAATTGAATATGAGCTAGTTTAAAAGCCAGTGCATTCAAGATATGTTTTGTAATGTCAATAGGGGGTATTCTGACTTGTTCTGTTGCTGTCTAATTCACCACAACAGAGCTTTTCTTCATTAGCTTCTATTTTATTATGTAAGGTGAAGACCACACATTAAATGCTGTGACTTCAACTTCCCACAATGAGCAAAATAATGATTAGAAAACATGTCTGCAGCCTTATGGCCAGTTGGAAGGATGCCATTAATGTTTCAAAAATAATAGCCTTGGGCAATATATTATTAGGAAGGGGGTGGGGTCAGTCATTTATTCCCTGTGGTAGAAATTACACAGGGGGGTGGAAAGAAAGTGTCGTATAGCACTTATAAGTCTAACTTGTTTCATATTAACCGATTTTACTTCTCTTTCAAGAGATAAAAAGAAGCACAAAAATGCCAGTAATTCTTTAGCCAAAGTGAATCTTGTTTATTTAAGCAAGAAGAACCCTGGACTCTGTCCTTTTTGTGACTCCATAAAGACCGAGATTGCCATAAAAAAGAGGGTGGATATAAGACCAAAAAAAAAAAAATACTCTAACGCTACTTCACTATCTGTTTTAATCTGCCTTTGAAAAGAAAAACATATCTAAGAATGTGATGAATAAAATACTGCACTTGTAGTTTTATTAATATGTCCAGCTTTATATCCAATCTTTGATGCTGACGCCACTCAAAATTGTATACTATTTTCTGAAGCACTAAAGACAGTCATGAATAAAAAATGTAAGTCGCATTGTCACAAAGATAGCAATAAAAATATTAGTGTAAAAGTTCTTACTGAGATTTCCACGTGAGAAATCTGCATAAGATCTTCTTACAGAATCTTTATTGAGTGTCACATTGCAATTCTACACGTGAAAGAACAGAAAATTGTCTGAGCCACCACTTATTCAAAACATCTGAAAGAATAAGTCTGTACAGTATTTTCATTGAATAAATAGCAAATTCAGCATACAAGTTATTATTAGTCTTGAAGTTCATATTTCTCTGCAGTAAAGAGAAGAGGAGAATGAATCTTCTTTAAACATATAGCTCAGGGCTCACATCCATAAATTAAATGTGTGAGAGATGAACCAAAATAATAATAAAAAAAAAAGCAGAAGAAGAGTAGGAAGAGTAGAGTGATATAAAACATAAATGGTTTGAGCTGCAAAATAATAAAACAAGCATATTATTTTATGAAAGTATGTGTTCACTTACAGACGAAAATGAACTGAAGTGATTAAGGATGCTTAATCAAAACACCAGACAAACAACACTCCACCTCACCTTCTCCCCTGATAACTCCCTATAATCACTTTACACTCTTTTACCATAGTAAGCATACATATGCTTAACAAGAGATCATATATGATATCTTGTTTAAGAGCATTACAAAAACTAATTAATACCAGCAGTTGCATTGGATTTGAAATGGATTTAGATTTCATTAGAAATTTGCAGGTTAATGGTTTAGAGAAAGCAGCAATCACAGTAGTAGGTCATTGTTCTCGTAACTTACTACATATATTTGGAAAATAAAAAAATGCATTGCTTCTAAACATGTAAGAAAAGAGATTTATTACACCGTGGCTACTTTACTATATGCTAGAAATAACCACAAGACAGGAAATTATGAGTGAAAAACCTGTGGAAGAGACAAGTGGACTGTGAAGGTGAGAATAGATGCAGCCTACAAAATAAAATTTAGAAAGAGAGAAAGCAAACCCAGCAAAACCACTCCCACTGTTCCCAAACATGTTAACATCGCGTGGTTTCCCTCTTATTGACTAAGAGAGCAACATACTAACCTCATTTTAACCTTCCATCTTCAGAACTATCCTTTCAGCTCTGGTCTCACTGACAGAAATTGTCCTTTCTTGAACCCAATTGGAAACACATCTTCCCAGCCTGGAGCTCTGATGCAATGGCATACTGTGTGAACACTTTTCTGGCTTACTGGTTTCCGTTGCATCACATTCAGAGTTCTGGTTCCACGCCCCTCTTTTTCTCATCCCCTCACCACTCATCATTCTACTCTAATTTCCATACTATTTACTCTTTCAGCCTTGAACATGTCTTTGTACCTAATTGAACATACCATCAACATTCTTTAATAGAAAGAACAAACCAGAGATGACAGAGAAGGAGTACTCAAAATCCTCTGGTATGAGCTGAAGAAAATGTCTTATCAACACGTGTACCAGTTCTGGCTTCTCAGCTTTACTATAGCAGCTGCTGAACTAACTAACTGTAAAAAGTACTGATGTGCATCAGCTGTCTTTAAATATCTGAGAAAATCTGGGCCAAGGAATTTTGACAACAAGATAATTCAATCTGAATGTGGTAAGGTGTTCTTGCAAGGAGCAGCAGTTAAAAATGTTCAAAATGACCTAGTGGGAGATATGCATCTTTATCCCTCCCAGTTTTTCTTCGTATGGGATGACTTCTTTATCCACATGAGACAGAAGGAATTTTCTCACTTTTATCAAACATGGAAGCAGGAGAGCTCATGAGAACCCAGAGCTGCATAGAGGAGTCATTAAGGAGCTCACCAATTTCTTCGGAAAGCTCTGTGATCACTGAAAACCAAATTGCTGTAATTTATATTGTTCCCTTCTGTAAAGATGGCTGTAACCATATAATCTCCAATGCCGTTAACGAATGTACTGCAGGAATGCTGAAGAAAATTAGTAGAGAGCAGCACAGAAGAAGATCTCAAATCCACAGAGAAAAGAAGGGTGCCCCTGTTTCCCCATTTGCAGTCACTGCTCAAAAATCTCTGTGAATAGTTCTAGAATTGCATACAAATTCTGGGAGAGTTGTGCAATGCACTGAAAATTGCTCAAGTACATGACAGTCATGGGTTTGAGCATGAAAAGCCCTATGGCTTCCCACTTCCTTTGGGACAAATGGAAAAACTATGGAGGAAAATGTAGACAGAGAAGCAATTTCTTTTCCAACATGGGTAAATGTTAACATCCTTAGTAAATAGTCACTAAAACATACGTCAAATGGAGAAATCCGTTTAGTTTTTTTTTCTTAGATTCAGCAGTTTTTCATGGTTTTGAAAAAAAGTATGTCAACAATACTTTAGCATTTGAGCTTTTGTTAACTATTTTAATTTCTCACACAGTTATAATATGCACTTTTGAAAAATGACATAAATTTTAGCTGCTCGGTTTCTCCTCAAATGACTGCATCAAAAAAGGGGATTAGCTTGGATTCAACAGGGGAGCAATACAGAGGAAATTCTATGTATGCTAGCTACATAGCTTCCAAGAGGTACAAGAGGCTATTTTAAGCTATTTAACTATTAATTCTACTTACTCATCTTTGAATCCTGGTTCTTATGGTTTAGTTTATGCTGACAATGACCTTTATAGTCAGAGAAATCATATGACAATGGTTGTTAAATATGCAAGCATTTACACAATATCTGAATCACTGAAAATATTTTCAATAAAACACAGAAAAACTGCAAACAGGACATATTAATCATAACATTTTCATCCAAGACTCTCAAAACACTTAAAGAGTAGTTATTCTAAATGCTAATAAATATCACAGGTAATACAAAAATTTGTTTCTTCTGAATACTCATACAGTATGTTCGCTTATTTTAAGAGATGTCCTGACAGGAAATGTGTCACCAGTTCCATTTCATGGATGAGAAACCAGAGCACAGGAAGCTTTGGTAGAGCAAAGTTAAAAATTGTTTAGGATCCTGAGCAGACCCTGACTGCACTCATCTCAAAATCCCTTACACTGAATACGCTGACAGATATTTGAGGAAATACAGTATACATCAAGACAACTGTTGGGCCAATTGAGAGACGCAGTTATCATGTCTAAAAAGAGATGTTCAACAATGTACTACAAAGAAATTGGATGCTGACACAACAAAACTTTAAAAAGAAGGCAACATTTCCACTGCAGACAGCGGTTAAATTTCTCCCAGCAAAACAACCATAAATTCAAGAAGATTGAAAATATGCAAACCAAGTCATTTCATTGCTTTAATAGTTCCATTTTAAGGGTAGCCTTTTCCCCTGTTAGATTATCTCTTTCCCTTTCCTATGGTAAACCAGTGCAAGCTGTCAATTAGGTTCATAAATAACCCCATCCCAGAACTTCTGCTTTTCAGTTAGGCTAATGACTTGAATGCAGGCTGCCTAAACCTCAGGTGGTCGTTGCCTTCCACAATCCTGGCAAAGATTTCAGGAGTTCCTGACTTCATTAAATAAAAATGTAACACACTGTTTACCAGAGATCAATGGGGTTTCAAATGCCGCAGTATATATGACAGTGTAGCAGATTACTACCATGTTTTCTGTTTTTTGTTATTACTTTTTTTAAAGTACCCCTATTATTACTGCAAAACCCTGAATTGTCACTGAAAGACTCCAATGAACTAGCTTTTTTAGAGCAAAAAATACAATTACAGAAACAGAAACATATGTTATTATAATACTGTATTGAACACAAATGGTTTGGTAGTTTGAATGACCCACAATTGATATACAAGATGGAATAAAGATCTTATTGCAGAAGAAGAAAGCATTTTGCTACTGCTTACAAGTTTTTCATTAATACTACTGAGCAGATATGTCTTTGTTTATGCAGAGAATGAAATAAATGAATTTCACGTATACAAACACATAAAAACATAAAATAAGTCCTCTAAACAGCAGGTAAGCAAAGGGTCTTTTAGCAGGTGTATATTTTTAAATGGGGAAAAAAAAATTAGCTTTCTGGCTTTCAGTATTAAATGTGAAAATCATTTTTACCAAAGCCATTATGAATACAGCTCACGCACAACATCTTAATATCATGACACCTGTTCTAGTGATGCCATGTGTTTGCTGTAAACACAAGTTTATACCAAATTTGTATTGATTTCTGCTATTGATTCAATCACTTCTCAGTAGCTTGTACATATCATAGTTAACATCTTTGCTTTAGGTGCACTTACTCTGTTCAGTATTTCTCCTTTAAGAACTCATATTTTATATTTCTTCATTTATTAAATCAGCTGGAGTGTTTGAGTGGACACAGGCAATTGCTAAACAGAGGCCACAGTAAAAACTTAATTTGTACAAACATATTTTCTCATAACGAAAAATTATATATACTTCATTATGCTCAGTATCTATCCAAAAGAGAAAACATGTTTGAGTAAACCATTAGCTATACAGGCCTCACTTCAGTTACAATTTACAAATCATGATCAAATTCCCTTTAAATGTTAGTTTAGGTCTGAACTCATTTGAATATCAAAAGACACAATTTTGTGTAATATCTGGACAACTCATCTTTTTTGAGGAGCAAATGAAAAAATAATTTGTAAACCTGAAAAACTTGACATCTAATGACATTTTGGCAACAGATTACGAATTTTAAAATTGCCACAGTTTATACATATTTTTGAAGGTGCACTTTGTCAAAAAAAACTTTTGAGACTGAAGTCTATTTCATCAGTAATGATAATTTTCTTTGTTTATGATTTTTAGTAGTAGGAGAATGCAGCATAAAATAATACTGCAGTATGGGAGTAATGACAAAACCTTCACTGACTTCTGCTGAAAAAACATTTCATGACCAAGGAGAGTTAAATTAGAATCTGGAGGTCATGAATAAATGCCACAGTGATTGTACCTTACTATTTCCCTCATAGCATTTTCCTTAATAAACCAGAAATACTTTCACTGAGGTGTTTACTGAGTTGCTAAGCATAATTCCAATTTGTAAACATTCGCATACAGTAATTTGCATTAGTTCCGCATAATGTACATCAGCATTAATTAATAGAGTGGATAGCATCTGTACATCTGTTATCTATTAGTCTTCACTCTAATTCATTAGATCTTTATCATTTACCTGAGCAGCCCAACAAGAACAGAAAAAAGGGACATTGGCTCATGTCATTTGCACGAAAGGACAGACTGGAATATTAAACTCTCTTATGTATGTCCAGCTAACTACATGAATGACAATATCACAAATTCTGTTGCATGACTTTGAAACTTCTCAGCTTTTGTGAACTAAAAAAAAGAAAAATTAGGCATGATATGTGCAAATGCTGTGAAACTATGGTAAAAGCCTCTAGAGTCGGTTTAATTAAACATGCATTTAGGATCTGCCTGATATACCCAAATAATAGAATCAGAATCATTTGAGTGGGAAGAGACTTTTAAAAGTCATCTACTCTACTCCCTAGCAATGAACAGGGACACCTAGAGCTCAGTCAGGATGCTTAGAGCTTTGTCTAGCCTGATCTTGAGCATCTCCAAGAATGGGGCAACCATCACTTCTCTGGACAACCTGTTCCAGTCCTAGTTGTAAAAAAATTTTTCCTTACATCCAATCTAAATCTTTTATCTTTTAGTCTGAAATTTCATTCCTTCAGGTTGTCTGCAAGCTCTGGCAAAAATTTATATTAGAAAGATACACGATCCAGTTGAGTATCATATTTATTTTTCTCAGATTAGAATAACGTCATAACTTTAAATTTAACTGATATGGTTCTTTCTGCTTCGACATCACCCTTTATTATGCATCCATCTCTGAGGTAATAAAATTTAGATGGGATGTTGTTTCAAAAATAGTGCAACAAATTGCCCTGCATATTGCATACATTAATTTCAAAATAACTCTCCATACTCCAAAGTTGATGGATAACTACCCTGGCAAATAATCTCACTGCCCACATCAAAAGTGAGGGAATCGCAGATACTTAAATCTATGTCAGTATTATTTTGGGATGAATTTTACTTATCCTCATGGAAAGATTCTGAGTCTTATTGGAATCTCTGAAAGGTATTCCTTTACCATGCTCTCTCGCACTGGAGAAATTTCTGGATTGTCACTTTGTATCTTATTAGAGCAGGTAGTGATTTGGGGAAGATGCTTTCAACAGAGAAAATGGATTTGATTAATGGACCAGAAAGCTAATTATTAGTCATTCTTAGGACTTCGTATCTTAGTTTATGCCTGTACCAATAAGTTAGCACGGAGGCAAACATCTTTGGTATATCTCTTGACTGTAGACATGAAAACAGGTCTAGACGACATACAAAGTATTCCGAAATAATAAAGAAATGGCTTATACCTAAAAATTAGCAACAGTACCTAAAAATAAAGGAAGATTAACTCCAGTCTCCTGAATTTTCGTCCTGACAAAAGGATATAAAAAGCAGCATTTTTTTGCATAGGCAAATATCAGAGAGACCTATGTGAACATGGTTCTTCCATAAAATTAATGCTATCTATGGCTTATCTTCACAGGCAGTCTTTACTCCACAGCCACACAGTGCTAAGCAGTTGGTGGTAGCTAGAAGCTGCATACAAATGAGCACTGCATTTTAATTCACGATGAGTAATTTCTTGCAGGCACAGAGGAACTTCTTCAGAACTATATGTTCTCTATAAATAGGAATATACCTCATCATTCTATCACTGGTCCGTCTGGAAAGGATATTGTAGTTTACTATGGAAACTATGAAAATTAACTGAGAGTCACTGCAATTCCACATTACGGTTACAATTAAAAAAATGGAATGAAATGTCTCCCAGTTCAACTTTCTATATCTGTTAAGGTACATGAACAAAGCATTAATCTATGCTACAAAGTTCATATAATCATAGAACATCATAGAACTAGAAGGGACCAAAAGGATCACTGAGTCCAACTCCTGGTTCCACGCAGGACCACCCAAATTACAAATCCAATGTCTGAGAGCTCTTTATAAACACTCCTTGAACTACAGCAGCTTGGGACTGTGATCACTGCCCTGGGGACCTGTTCTAGGGCCCAACCTCTGGTGGTGAAGAACCTTTCCCTAAACATTGGGTCCTCACAATGCTTGAGGTGAGGCTGCACAGCACAAAGCAGAGTGGGACAACCTCTCCCCTTTTGTCTGGTGGCAGCACTGGGCCTGATGCATCCCATGATACAGTTGGCCCTTTGGCCTGGCAGGGCACACCAAGACTGGGAAGCAATGCACTGAACTTCAGAAGTTCACATGCCAGCTCATACTTCAGTCATCTTCCCTGTAGTGCAGTCTGAATGTTTTAGAGACTAAAGGCTAGCTGACAGTAAAAATGAGACACAGTCCACTTCAGACAGACCTTGGCTGATATTATTCACTGGGTACTGTACACTGGCAAAAGCCTCTGACTAGTGAGTAAGTTTCCGTGCTTCTTTTAATCTCTGCAGTGGCTTTCAAAGGAAAGTGCTAGTTGATGTTTATGCCTTGTGGCAACATCCTATTCATTCCTTCATGGCTTAAAGGTCTGATCTTTGTTCTTGAACTTCCTGTGATTCATTTTCACATTTTGTTTGTAATGTAGTATTATAACTGCACTTCCAGTTACATTCAGGTTTAGTTATGCCTCTGTTGTGTCCAGAAAATGTCTCTGTTGTGATTTCTTAACTGCAGGACTTCTGGAATCTTTTACTCTTCTGAAAAGACAATTAAATATAGGACTTCTGTGTAGGTCCAGCTGAAAAGCATAATCAAAGCATAACAGAGGACTAGAATAAAGTCCTAGCTACAATGATTTCAGGCACAAATACACCAAGCCTTGCAGCCAGTTTTAAAAAGGGAGGGTGACATTCTGTCAGCTTTATCCCCAGTAAATCCAGACCACTTAGAAAGACAGTAAGCACACCATAGCACCCTACTAAGGCTTCATGCTACTGATGAGAAATAGAATTGCAGAAAAAGTCAAAATTTGACAAATTTATAGGAAGGACTGGAATCCATAGAAAAGTGTATGTGGGGACTACAGCCTTTATAGTATAAGCGTTTACTTAACTTTAGTTATGAAGCAGGAGCTCCACCGTATAACGTACTGTTGATCATTGCTATGTCAAAGACTACAGTAAATATAATGGTGGACAGAAAGTCCAACTTTTCAACACTGATTCACATCATTTAAATATTAAATAATTTCTGACATAAGAAATTATGCTGTTTCCTATCATCGTATTACTTTAGGTTGAATTTTTATTAATCTTGATATAGTCACTGCCTGTCTTTAAAACTTCTCATCACTAAAGAATTTATCTTAGCTTTAGATCTTAATTTCATTCTCCATCACAAATTTTGCTGATACTCTCTGGTCACAAATAAAGTGTAGAATAGTAAAACTAAGTTTATTCCATATTACTGGAGTACTCTCAAAAGCTTTCTCAGATTCTACTGGATCATTTGTGTTTTGTTCCATTCGGTATTATTTTTAATTGTCAGCATTACTGAGAGTCAGCTGCAGTATCAAAACTCTTTGGTGCTGAGAGGTGCTAAACTCCTACTGATGTCAGCAGGAGATACTTGGGATCGGCGCTGCTCACATTTCAGTTCAGTACAGTCTTTAAAGTGCTGACAAACATAGCCAAAGGCTGTGGGAAGAGAAACCCTCTGCAAATCTCAGTGGTCTTAAGTGTTACAGAAACAATAGTCTTCAGAAATTTCAGCGCTAACTTCTCTAAAGATCAAAATGAAAATCATGGTTTTGTTATAAGCTGCATGAAATTCACTGAAATTCCATGGCAGTATAAAAACTAATTGCTACTACTAGCCTAAAATGTTAACAGAAATTATTGGAATAGAATAGAATGGAATAGAACAATTCAGTTGCAAGGGACCTACTTTAGGGCTAACCAATAGTTAAACCATAGAAATGAAGGAATTGTCCAAACATCTCTTGAGCAGTTACAGGTATGGAGCATCAATCACTTCTCCAGGAACCCAGTTCCCTCATAGTAAATCAATTTTTCCTAACATCTAGTCTGAAGCTCCCTGGTAAACTTCATGTCATTCCCACGTGTGCTGTCACTGGTGCTTTCCTCGAGGATTTTCTGGTAACATAAACAGTTCTTAGTTAAACATTTAATCTTTCCTTTAAAACATATTTTCTTCTAAGTTCCCTCCTAAAAGATTTCAGAGAAATCCCAGAAATTGTGACATCAGATCCATACATCAGGGATTATGACTTAGCTCCTCAGAGGCTTTGTCTACACAACTCAAATCAGCATTTTTTGTGCTCTACAGTGAAAACTTTTCTATTGCTCACAGTCACCCCAGTTTGCTTCCCATCGTTACTGGGTTTTAGTCTATTCCCCTCTGTCACTGCTTCCAGAAAGGCAGCTGGGTAGAAATGAAAACATTTAAAACTGCAACAACTTTCATCAATTATCAAGTCTGAAGGTGCTGAAAAATCATTAGTATAAATCTGGGACAGTGTGTGAACAGGGTACCAAAAGATAGATTCATTCAGTGCACTTCCATAGCTACTTCTATTGGTCAGTGTGTGCTTACGTCTCAACTACAATTATTGATGCCTTTCCCAAGATGCATGCAGAGATGTAGCAAATATGCCTACTACTCTTTCTCTGGAATTTCACATTTTTACCAGTGCCATGGTACAGTGACTTCAGGCAGCAAAACAAAATTTACACACTGTGCTGGTTGGGGTAACTTAGCCTGATATGCACTGCAAACCTTAATTGAAACTGAGTATCCTGAATTTTATGTTGTGTAGCATTTGATATTGAATAAGTGGTGTATTCAGAGTGACTGGCTGCAAAGGACTAACACCTACCAACATTAAAAAAAAAACAAACAAACAAAAAAAACACACGCACAAAAAAAGCATACTTGTGTCAGGAGCAAAACACGTAAGGAACAAAATATGGAGGCAGAAATGGAGTTACAGAATCCCATATACAGAGAACTAGCTTTGCATCTCATCATCCACGTGTTCTCCAGGCCCGTGTAAAATATGGTATTAAGCTGGGGACAGAAACCAAATTGGACAATGTACTGTGCTTTTTGAGACATAGACTTCCTTCCAGCAAAACATGAAGATGTTAAAGCGTGATACTTCTTAGAAATAGCAATGTAACATAATCAGTGATACACACACTGAAGGGGGATATTTTCAGCAATAGGAGTTATTGCCAAGAAACTGTATGAGAAGCACAAATAAAAGGTAGGAAGAGAAATCAGGGCAGTTAAAAGGAAATCTTTAAAAATATTTTCAAAATAGTTGATAGATACGGAATTTTGGAAAAATGTAGTTTCTGACTGGACTCTTAGTAATAGAATAAAACTATTTCAAAGCCAGCCATTAGACTTTAAATACTAACTGCAACTTTCAATTCCTGACATTGTAATAACTTCATTACTGAACAAACTGATGAAGGCAGGCTAGTTTCTGCTTTTGACAGTACAATTGACTTAAAAGCTACTGTTTGGTGATTTGAAAAAAAGCCACTTATTCGTACTGAATCTACTAAACAGAGTCAGATGAAACTTTATGGTACAGCATAAAAGCATGATGAAAGTGATGTCTCCTTCCTTCCAACAGCTAGGGTATCTCTTTGTACGATATAGAAGAAATCTTTTGCTCAATGAATGGTCCTGAATCATCTGTAATTTACACTGACTGCCTTTTGAGAGTTATTTGTGTGTAGGAAAAGCTCTGAATCTATCATTTAATTTATCCGCCCAAATCTGCTACAAACCACAACAGTGAAGAGATCGCGGAATAGATTGAGAGCACCACACTCTTCAGGTAACATTTAAGGTTTAATCACCTTTCTTTTTACATAACATGCAGTCTCACAATGTGAAAGAGTGAACTGAACTCGTTCTCACGGCATTAAGTGGTCACTGCTAGAAAACAGATTGGTAGTGATATCAGTTCTTTGCATCCCTGTCTGGCAAGGATCCTTAGGAAAAGTTCATAACTTCCATTATGTTTTACCTATATAACTGTGCACTGAAATGAGACATGCTGAACTACTTAAGCCAGTCGTATCTAATTCATACTCAAATAATCTTTCGTCCATTTTTTCAAAGTCAAAAGTAAACTCAGTACTTGTACATTCTATTAAAGTAAGTACTGATGTAATGCTGTAGCTGTGTTGGGTCTAAGCAATCATCAGATATTTGTCAACTAGTACAAAAATTCCTAATAAAATTAAATGCTAAACTCATCAGAAATGCAGCATATCTGTGAAAGAGAACTTTAATTATACTGAATTGTTCTTCAGAACAATAGTATTTCCTCTTTGAAAATCAGAAGCGATGGATAGTAGTGGATGGTACTCGAGCAGTAATAAACTATACCAAGACAAAGCAAGACAGACTATATCTGATGGTCTTGATACTGAAAGCTCTTTTTTTTTTTTTTTTTTTTTTTTTTTTGTAAATGAATGGATCCTATGACTTCAGCTTAACCTTGTATACAGATGTTTGGAACACACTCTTAAAAAAACCACTTTCATGAGTTATTTATGATTGTTCATATGGAAATTTATTACTAGGATAACTTATCTTTTCAACCAATTTCTTCCCAAATTATAGAAGTCCTTTTTCTTCCCCAGAGAAAAAATAAACTATTTCCTTCTGCAGAGAAAGTTCCTGGTCTAGTATAGAAAACATCTGCAAAGATAGCTCTTGCAAATACAGCTCTCCAATTCAAATGGCTTCCATTTCTTCCTATACTGAGCAAAAAAACTTGGGAGACTGAATGGAAAAGAGTCTTTGCAGAAATATAACACACTTATGAAAAAATGATCGTTCACACAGGGTACAAATCCTGACATTCCCCTTCAGTATATGAAAATCAAACCAAGAGAACTGATAGCTATAATCCCAGCATTTGCTTTAACCTGACTCCTCACACAGCCCCATAAACTGGCACCGACAAAGTGGCTGGAAGAGAGAATGGATAGCTGATGTCTGGAATTCAGGGCAAGCAGTAAGTAGTAAAGGACTTCACATTTTGGAAGCAGCCCATGTCTATCTTAGACATTAACTACTGTGATACTGCAAGTCTATTTATAAAATATACAAATCTGGCCCATAAAATCCTTCTCGAGCCAACCTGATCATTCCTGCATACAGCACAGAGTTTTTGGCTGTGTACAAGAAGAAACACATGATTCTACAGGATTACTGCAGGAAGAAACAGAATGAAAGTTTGACTCTGTGAGCCAGATAAAAGGAAAACTGCAGTACTTTACAGAGACTTTAAAACAGCAAGTGATAGGGAAAAGCAATTCAAACATAGGTTGATGTTTTTCAAAGCTTTTTGGTGCTCTAACAGAAGAGGTAATATCAGGTTATCCCACATCATTGAAACTCCTGAGAATAATAGCAGAAACTGTATTTTGAGAGTTATCTGCTTTACTGATGGAGTAAAAGGGAAAAATATTTGAGAAAACTGTTTTTGCTATTAAAACATATTTTAGATTTTTTTTTTTTTTTTTTTTTTTAATAAAAAAAACATAGTTTCCTGACAAACACAATGGAAAGATGCCTGCAGTGCTTTCACTAACCTTCTGGATAAGGAAGACCTAGGCTGATCACATTTCAAAATACGAGAAAAAAGCCTTGAGAAAATAGGACAGAAAACATAACTTGCTGTTTTGTTTTCTTTTTCCCAGAAACAGGATGCTCTATTTTTACAGTAAAGTTTTACCTGAGGAACATAAATTCAAAATAAAAAGATATTATAAGGCAGGAGCTTTCAATATTGCAGAGCTGATTTGGTAAAACCCTTTTTGTTTATTTTTGGTCAAGTTAGCCCCACATGTAGCCATGTAAGAGTGGAAATTTTAGAAGTTGCTAACAACATCTACAGTGGAAAAAAAAAGAAAAATCACTTGGTAATGTGTAGACAGCTCAGTGGAGATCAACAAAGACAGTCCCAGATTAGCACCCAGCAATCCAGCTATACTCACCCTACAATCCAAATCACTGCTTCTGCTTCTCCCTGAGTTGTACTTCTCTCCCACCTTGCCAGCTTCCAAGTAAAGCACCTCAGTGTGCCTGCAGTGCAGACTCTTGCCCATTATTTGTCAGAAGAAAATGTACAACTCTGAGGTCAGCCACTCTAATATAAGTATTGATTATAGAGGCCATGCCTGGCAAGCACGAACCTGTAGGTGCACAAGTTACTCTGTTTTTTGCATCTTCACACACATTCCTGTACACCTTATAAAAAAATCAACTGATAACATTCTGCTGGGATTATATGAAGACAGACATTTCTGTTGAGTTAAATGTGAAGGGTCTATTTTATTCTCAATCTTAGCAATTTGTTACTAAATTGCTGAATTTGGTCTTATAAAACCTTTAGTTGTCTTTTGTTTAACTGAATTAAGACAAGCATGTTTATTTTATTTTTACGTCATTAAGCAGAAGACTATAATAAATGGCAGAATTTTATATTTATTTATTTGATGTCTCTAGCCCATTTGTTTTTCTTATAACTGAAAATAAAGGAAAAATAATGACAAATATGTCACAGTACATCAGTTAAGTTCGCTTTAACCGTTGGCTATCTTGACAGCTTAAATTTTTTGGGCTACATTTCGGAATGAATAGAAACAATTCCCTTTGAAAGCAGTGGGTATTACAAGCTCCTTATTTAGGTATAAATTTACTCTTCTTATCAAAACATTTTTGTCAATGTGGAATACACCAGGTCCTCTACATATGACAAATAAACCTCACTTAAATAAAGTCAGCTTACGTTACATGAGAAGTATGGAATCTGACACTAATACAGGAAAAGTAACATAAAAACGAGAAAGCCAATATACTGACACTCCCATGATCAAAAGCATAATAAGATATTCTGAGTGATTGAAGTTTAAGTGGGTGATTTTTGCAAACCTGTTCTGAACATTTTGTGCAATCAGTAAACAGAAGTTTTACTGTGCGTTAAAACACACACTGAAGCTTCACATCTAGCCCAGAACTACTAAGTACTGAAACAAAAATTCTTCCCCATTTCCTTGTAAGCACTTGTATTTTATTTCAGTTAGTACCAAAAAGAAAACAATTTATAATAATAAAAATCAGCTGAGGAGTATGAATTTTTCCTCCAATGACCTACAGAACCAAATGCCTTGGGAAAGCGTTATTGGAAATGTCTTGCCTGCTAAGAAGAAAATGAAGTTAGTATGGAAACAAAAAGGAGATGGCAGCGAAAGGCAGAAGCTTGCTTTAGAGACATACTGTGGATTGGCTCCTGAAAGCTTGAGTTAATATTTACTAACCCTAAGCACATTCAATAGCTTCAAATTTTCTTCTTTTAGTGGGGCCACAGCTCCTTTTGTTTGAAGACAGAGTAAAGCTGTGAATAATGCCTAAGAGCAAAACTAAACCAGAAATAAATGACTTTTTTAATGTGAGACCTTCAACCTCAATTCCAGTTCCCCAGAGGCCAGCTTTGACTCCTTCTCATGTAATGCTCTCACAGATTTCAACTGGGGATAAAGATGATTCTGTAAAGAAACTGATGAAGAAATTGCTACTGAGGGAGGCGAGCTTGCAAGTCTCTTTTGATAGCGGTGAAGTTAGGGCAATGTCACTCAGAACAGCCAATTTAAATAAATGGACAGTAGGAGGTTAACAGCAACTAGAGATAGCAAGGGCAAACAACATAGCTCTTCAGTGAGTCAATGAAGGCTACTGTTCAGCTAAAGAAGTGCTCAAAAATTAATCAGTTTTGAGTGAGTTGCTAGACCAGTTGAACTGTTCAGAATGTATTTGTTAGTGTAGCAGCTAACTGGGCCCTTTTGAAGAATTGTTCAGACTGGATAAGAACAAAAAGGAAAATATAGAATTATCCACATAAAAAAAGATTTTAAAGCAGGCCCATTTAACATGGATAAATTATGGTTCCTCTCCACATTGTTAAGGGGCAAAAAAAAAATCACCACCAATAGCAACAAAAAAACAACAAAGAACAACAAAACAACTAGACTTTTTATTACCTTAGCAATTGATGCAAGCAGTGCAAGTGTTAAGGTTGCAAAGAGTTCAGAAGGAATGTTCGAGGAAAGGAATGAAATTAACCACTTCTCAGATATGGATTGAGTACTAACATTTCATTCCTCTTCTAGAGTAAATTCTAGAAGATTTCCACTTCTTCTTAATGATATATATATATATATTTTAATGAAACTTGTTCAAAATCCATTGTGGTATTTCACAGTAACACAAAAGCCTTGTAGGATATTAATTTTTTCTAGTATGTGGCTTAAATTTAACATCAAACTACTTTCTCACATGCCCAAACCATCTCAAAAGTTAGAGCTCAGCATTTCTATTTCACAGATAAATACGAATTTGAAAACGTACGTGCATTGAAATGTTATGTATTTTATTAGTTTGTTATCTCAGTTTGCATCTCTGTATCTATATCGCTCTTTGTTGAGGTGTACATTCATATGCTTGAGAGAACTTGTCACCTGTGACTTCTGAAATACAGTACCTTGCCGTTTCCTCTCTGACTACTAACACTAGGTGATTTTGCCCTTAGTCATGAAACAGTCAACAAGGCTGAGATAGGTTTAGTTAGTGACATATGAATTCAGCAAGTAAAAAAAGAAACAAAAAATGCTAGAGATATCATGTCCTATTAGAGCAGTTACTGCTGGCTCACCTTCCATTATGAAAGATAACTGAATGGTGCTTTCATAATTTATCAAAATGCAGAGTAACTTTTTTCTCAGCTTAACACAAACATGTCTTTTGCACATCATTCATTTTTCAAAGCAAAAACTATATATAAATGAAATGCAAAACATTAAAGTGCAATTAAGTGTTTAACAGAAGATTTGTATTTTACAGCATTGCAGCGATCTTACATAAAATGTGTCACTTTTCCATGAAGGTTCCTTTTCTTTTACTGTTCAAAAATTTAACATTATTAACTAGTCAGTGAAATTTATTAGCTAGAATTAAACAGAAAATTCTTATCTAAAATAGTAACTGCAAATCTCCATATCAAGTGCTCTGTTAAGTGTTTCATATTTCCTTATTTACAACTTGCATTAAATTCCTCGTGAATATTTTTATAAGTGAAAGATATCAGAAGAATGTATACAGTATTTATCTCACTGCATTATCAAGTAAATGAACTTGCAAAGCACTTGTGCATGGATAAGTTAGAGCACATGCTTCTAGTAGTAGCACAGAAATGAGCTTGACTTTTACATCTTTTACTGCTGAATACAAAAAGAAGCCCCCAAAAGAGGCCTACATGAAATAATACAGATTGTTGGTATATATGTAAACCCTCTCACAAAAAAAATACCTCCTTAAACAAGAAATGTAATATCTTTCTTATTCTCATCTTCTTTAGCACAAAACGTTTACTGAAAGATATTATGATGATTTGAAATTACCACACTCACACACACACGCACACACACAAATATATATATAACAAATTAATCAGGATTTATTTTCTAATATTTTTAAAAATAATAATTGAAATATTGGATTTGTTCATCAAAACTCTAAGATTAGCTGCAAAATAAAGAACACTGTTGTACAGAAATCATACAAAACTTTTTGGTTTTGTATGATTTTATTCCTGTACAGATTTATCTTAGTTCAGGAAGCACCTACACAGCCCAAGATGACATTAAATATAGCATAGCATGTAGGATTTTACTATGCTATTATTATGTATTTGTCATCATATTTATTTATTTGGCATACTAATAATTTGTATGAAATAAAATTCAGTAGCTTCTTGCCTTCCTTTTGTATTACAATTTTTTTTCTTCCCTAAGCTGCGCTGCAGAGCGGAATCCAGAAAATCTTTCACTGATCACTGTGTGCATAAAAGTTTAAATTCATAGTGAGCTTTACTTGGAAAAATACATTCTAGACTAAAATATCAACCTAGTAACTACAGAATAAGTAAAAGCTATATCCAGATCTTCAGAAACCAGTTGGTTTGAGACAATGCTAATTCCAGACAAAAGTTAGATTTCTAACACAAGTAAAAACAGTTTGTCAGAAATTTCCACTACCTTTTAAATTGTTCTCATATTTAAAGACACAATATCAGGAAAAAATGCAGCAGACAAATGGAAAATTGCAGTAAGAATGTTCATTAAAAAAAAATAAAATTACTCCCATATGTCATTGCAATGCTAACAGCTGTGTTGATGAAATCACAATTCTTTTTGGTGATATCCATATGGAATGCAGAGCTTTGACATTCCCCTTCAATAAGAGCGATGGTCTGATTTTCTGCATGTAACTGCATCAGACAAATTGTCAATTCTACTTGCTACTTTATTCCAAAACAAAAATATTGTGGTGTGTATATTTACAGCGGCTGCTCCAAAAGTAACGTCTCCTGCTTTACTATGTTGGCCCACAAGGAGGATGTTGATGATATGGTAGTAGAGGTTGAACTTTCCTAATGATACCCTGGAACATTTTGTCACTAGTTTTTATTTCTATTGCGCTCCCCATTTGTTTGTTTTCTGAGGGGAAAAGTCATGACAACTTTGGGAGTATCTAGTTTTCTTCAACCTACTCGTGGATCTTGTGGTCTCTTAAGAGAGCGGTTAAGAACTGTGCTTGGTGATTCCTCAGGTCTGGAAACGGCCCTTTTGTGTTTCACAAGAAGAAATTTGGAATTATTAAGGTGCCCATTGCAAAGAAATAAATTATTATATAGTAAGATCTTATAATCAAGGCACAAATATAAAACACCACACAAGTCATGATAGACAGCCATAATAATTGTTACCGACTTCATATATTGACTAGTATTTATTCTAAAATAAATTAGGCTAACAAAGGCAACTGAAAGTTCCTGACAGTAACAAGAAATAAAACGGCACCAACAGTAAAGGAAATAAGATTTTTAACAGTATATTATACTTCACGTTCTCTGTTTCATGCTATTTCTAAGCCATCTCAGCAGGGTCTGAGGATACCAGGGCTAATCAGCTGCAGTTGCCCTGAGCATCCTCACCTGGGCCTCCACCCAGACCCTGCCCAGGGCGCTCAAGGATTCATTTCAGCCAGGACTGTGCTGTGCATGATCTTGTCTCTGGCTGGGACTGCTGCATAATCCCTAGGCAGGATTTGCTGTAGTTGCTAGCAGATCTTGTTGCCAGCTTTGTCTGCTGTGTTTGGCCTCTCTGTGGGGCTATGCTCTATTGCTGTCTTGCCCCACTTATGAAGCTGTGCTGCTCCCTGGTAGAAGATTCAAACCTGTAAATTTCACTGGCAGATACTGCCAGGCTGCAGAGAGGCAGAGTAAAGAAGCCAGTGCTGTAGGGAAATACCCAGATAGGCTGGCATTTCCTCTCTTAACTAAAGCAGTGCTGTTGTTATAGGTATCATGCAGACAGGCAATGGCAGAATACCTGGACAGTTAAGTGTTTGCTATACCCTGACTTCACCTAGCTTGACTCAAACACCTAGCAAGGTTTGAATTCCCTGATAAGAGAACATTCAATCCTTGATTACGTAGTGCTTTCATAAGATCTGCCACTCTGCCAGAATACAGTGGTGGGAAGGTCACAAGAGGGAGGTCACAAGATGTTTTGTCATCATCTCCTCCAGCTTCTCTCTCAGAAGCTGGAGCATCGGGAACGCCAAGAGCCAGGATATGCAAGCATTCCCATCATCGCTAACATTGTTGGAGCAGTGCTGTGTGATAGTAGTGAATGTTAAGAGACTACAAATATGTCAAGAATCCACAGAGCAGACAGACTTCTGAGGCTGCCACAAGCTTTGGACAATCATTTAAATTTTATCAAGAGGTTTTGAAAATTTAAGCAACAGCTGATTTTTGTAGAAGAAACAAACTACAGCAGCCAAATTTCATTTCACTTTGTAGCTCATTTCAGAGTACTTACTGACTGAATGGCAAAATACTTTCAAAAAAGCAGAAGCATACTGTTACTGTTTCAGTATATTCATGTAAATAGAAATTTTCTGCATTGATATTCAGGCTTGCTGCCTTGTACTTGTACCTTGTACTATGTAACTACATAGTACTCAAAAGTCCAGTGTGAAGATACCTGAGTTCTCCAAGATGGCATGGCACTTCATCTAAGATTGCCTCACTCGAGCAGAGTGAGCTTCCTGCAACAAGCTTATTTGGCTCTACTGCTCTTGCTACCTGAAAGTTGCTCAGAAATAGCCTGTCTTGTTGCTTTGCATAACAAATACCCTTATTGTCTGTCAGCTACCAGAAAGCCATATATTTGCCAGGTGCTTTAGAATGTACATACCTCATCTAACCATTACGTAGGATGCCTATTACACGTTAAAATAATACACGTATCTAACGTACCTGTAATGTAGGTTCTTACCCATTTCTTTGTTCACAATATAAACACAATTGCAGGCTTTTTATTTTACAACATTTTATTTCTTCTTTTTCAATATGGTGCAAATTATTCCACTGAATGGATTTCATTCAGAGAACCGAATGGATTCCCTGATGACTGTGTTTTAGAAGCCTTTATTGACTCTTTTATATAGTAAAGAAAACAATGCCCATTTCGTGTTAAATCATGATATAAAAGCACCTATAAAATTGATTGCTGTGTGTTTCAACACATGCTTAAATCCTGATTTATTTCCATGAATGAACTGCTTCTGGAAGTCAGATGGAGACAGGTATAAAGCTACGACTGAACTTGTTTACAGAAATTTGCACCTACACTTGCCCAAGAAAGTTCCAGTTTCAAAGCTCAAATATTACTTGTCAGTCACAAAAAACTGACAGATTTTGCCACTCTTGTTGATATCAGGACTAACATAAGGAGACACTTCTGCAAATTTAAAAGTTAATACATATTCCCATGTAACCCTTTCATTCATGCTATGATGAAAAAAAAGCAAAACAGAACAAAAATGCTGACACGCAAAGTGAGAAATAATAGATACTATGGTAAAGTGTAGTTTACAAACATATCAGCTGAAGACTTAGTCCTGATGCTCCAAATGAATGAAAAGCCTTCCATTAACACTGATGGTAGCAGTAACACACACTCTGTTAAGGTCTTGTGAAAGAATGAATTTACAAACAGAAACTCTTTTTTTTTTTTACCACCGCCATAATTCTTGAAGTAATTGACTTAATTCCCAGGCAGGAAATCTGTATCAAGTGGAATTAAAGCTGAGAGTGTACTCCTCTGATGCAAGCATCAAAAACATTTGGGGGATGTAGCAATTGTCTTAAGTACTAAAATAGCAAAAGGATATATTTCAAGAAAACTCCAGTGCTTTGAGCAATAAAATGTTTAAGGGTGCTGATTAAAGTAATTTTCTTCATAGTGATGTTATGTACTAAATACAGACCTGCTATTAGGGCATTATTATCAGATAAAAATGCATATTGTAATTCTTAAAATTAAGTAATCTAGATGGTAATCACCAATACTTCATAAATAGTATGTATTTTTACTAAAACTTTGTGATCAACTATTTGTGTTTTTGTAAACAATTTCATTTCAGATAGTCAAAACTGGCTGTCACTAAATGGGATGTATATGCCATTAAGAACTTTGCTTATGTTGGCGTGTTTAATACTATGAAATCTTTGAAGATGGTTTTGACCTCTGTTTATTCTGTCAATTGTAAAATAATCTGGCTTATAGTGAAGATTGCCTGCTCAGTATGAGCCACAGACTTCTGGTCAGTCATTAGTGCCTAGCAGATATGAGGATGATCACAGTAGTTTGACTTCATAATGATTGTTTACAATCCTAGGGAAACAAGGAAAAAAGGTAAAGATCAAGAGGACAAAGAAAAAGGAGGAAAAAAGGAGTGAACATTCATACTGGGAAGATGTAGCGTGTGCATACTTCAGTTTTTATAACATAATTTCACAAAAATTAGAAGTGCATCTTGTTCTTTTTTTTTCTTCTTTCCTTGAGAAATCTACACTGATGATTGGCTCTTGTTGCTAACCGCTGGGCTTCTCATCAGTGGATCCTGAACAATACACATGGAATGCAATTCTTTGGTACCAGATAGTGACGTGCTGTTATGAAGGCATGCATGAGTTCACAAATTCCTGACATGTGAACACAATTTAGCTTGCGGTCTTGCCATCTGTACTTCAAGGTTAATACCTTTCTACTTTGAAGCTCATAATACATAATGGAACTGAGCGTTAATACTCTGCTATGACATAGTATATATGACCTTCATGAGGGAAATAATTGCAAGCTGTATGGCTTTACTTAGATAGCGATTGTCTTCAAATCTGACCAATCCAATGTCTAGAAATCAAACTTTGTGGAGTAGCTTCACATAAAGTTATAATATGCCTGCCTTCTTTCGTGCTCTGCTCTTTTTTTCTGTCCCCCATTAGACCTCTGTACTCTTCTGAACTTCTGTACTTTATCTGTATTCTATGCAGCAGACTCAGACCGGATCTTGCCCAAATTTTAATCAACAAAACACTACTTGAGGCTCAAGATGTTTCTCCTGTGGTAATATCTTTTAGGCTTTCTGGTAGTAAAATAATTAAAAGGTCTTTTAATGTAGCAAAATTTTTTTTTTTAATGTGCTAATGAATGGACAGTCCTAGTTATAAATGTGAGAAATTCTGCAAGAGACCACACTTACCATACAACATACTTTCATAATAGAAAGCAGGCTCTGAGACTGTCTGTGGTAAAGACAATTGATTTAAGCTCAGAGACCAGACCTACTATTTAAAGCTTTTCTTCTTCAGTGTAACCAAGAGGAGCTACTTGAAAAGATGAGCTGAGTTCTGTTCTCACCTCTTTGGAGCTATTATGGCTAAAATCTTGGTTCATGGGCAACAAGCTGTAGTAGTACAGCATTAGTTTCTTGTTCTTTTGATGTCATTATGTGAAACTTCTTGAGTTGTGAAAGTTATTCAAGGTTCTAAGCAACAATGCCCACAGATAGATGGATTAAAAAAAAATAATAAAAAACGCATCTACATTTCTTCTCCCTTTCATAAAAATGAACACAAAGAATAGAGGCATACAGTTGAGGCTATTGGCAAGCACCTAGATTATCAGTTGTTAAGAAAATTTTTACCATACGCTCACTTTCCTGACAACATACAAGCGAAATTGCTTAGGTAACAATTTTCCAAAAATTTGACAAGAGCTCTTGTAGACAAGTTCAAAAAATGACATACTGTAGCAAACAGTAATCTGACCATAATCCTGCAAATGGAGTCAGCAAAAGTGAAAATTGCTGCCACAGACCAATAAAAATATACTTTTTCCCAAGGCATTAATAAACTCAGAATGTAGTCGTCAACTACGCAATAAAATGCTTTACAGCTTAAGGATATACCTCAAGAAACTTAAGAAGAGCTTTATCTGATAATCAGAAAATCCATATATTGTTTCAGTGTGCTTCTGCATTACAATACTGATAGATATTGACACAAACAATCATTGCTATGTATAATGGCCATTAAGCAGAATATCAGGAGAGGAGAACATCAAAGTTGCATTGCATTTCACCTATGTGAGCTTCACCAAATGAATCAAAATGATTTCTTCAAAGGTACACCTCCAACTGCCTGCACAGCAGTATATTTTCAGAAGGAAGGAAAAAGTGCACCAGTACAAGCCAAGTAAATACATATCTACGTTTGTATTCTTATCTTGGATTTTCATACACATGCTTGAGCAAGAGAATAGCTGGTAGTCTAGCAAAGGCAGTATACTGAGATCCCAGGAGCTAACAGTGTTTGAGATTCCTTCACAAAAGTTAATTCTGTGACAGCCATGAGTTTTACAAAGTTGTAGAGGACTGCACTTGTACAGAACTTGATAAAGTGTTTTAACAACAACAAAACAAGCAAACAAGCAAAAACCAGATCCTGACAACACAGAGATTCTTAATGTCCACACACACACACACACACACACAAAAAAAAAAAAAAAAGGTAGGAAAAATCTCACATGCATATAAGGTATGAAAATACATTCCAAGTAATAGAAACAATGCACAAAAAGCCAGTTTAAGGGCAGAATTTGGTTAGTAAATCACAAAGAAGCTTTAATAAACAAGGCAAACCAGAAGGAGAAACAGTCTATCCCTTAGTCCCACATTTTAAACTATGCATGCTATGATTACAGCCATAAACAACAGATCCTGTGTCTCTACATAGGAAAACAATAAACTGTTCTTTTTTTAGGAACTATCTGTAGGAAGAACATACAATTTAGTCAACAAGGGAGCTGGAATAACCTATTGTGTTTTCCAGTGATTGTACTTAAGTATTTAGCAGAAGGAATGCTTTTGTTTCCTTTTGTGTGCTTTTTCTCTTTTATCTACTATTCTCTTTTTTTTTTTTTAATAAGTATTGAATGTTTCTGTTCTTGCACATGATAGTACAAACAGTACCAAACTATTTTTTCGTGCTCTAACCTGCAGAGAATTGTTTTTCAAGCAGCTGAAATTTCTGTGTGCTCTGGCCAAGAAGGCAAGCTTTTGAGCTATGCTACTAACACCAAAAGGTGATCAGATGGTGCAAGTAACAATTTATTTACCATCTGTAATGAAAAACTGTACAGCATTCCCATCTTGAAATTCACCCATCAACCTGCTGACTTCATCACAAGTATGAGATAGTTACTGAATTACTATGGGAACACGTATTATGTTTTTGTTTCTGAAAATCTCCACCCATTAGTAGAATAGGGAAAGATAATAAATGGCTTTGGAACATTTTTGGAATGTTTGCTGGTGAATTACAGAAAAGATCTCCTTAGAATGTGTTCCATCATCATCACAAATATTTCTGCTGCTGTACAGAAGATAAACATTTTCATAGAAAGAAAATTTGGATTGACTATCTTTGCATCTTGGGCCTGAATGCCTTTATGTATTCTAATAACTCCTATTAAGTTTACAGTCAGGTTCAGAGGAGAAAGCAATTGCTTAGGATGAAAAGATAGCAACAAATAAATTTTCCAAGTTAAAGACAGTGCTGTCCAAAACTTTATTTAACCTGTTTTTTTTTGTTGTTGTTGTTGTTGTTGTTTGTTTGTTTGTTTTCAGAAATTCTGCCATTTTTGGGGGGAAATTTTGTGAAATTGCTAACATACCACAGAAAGATCACATTCTTACAACATTTGACTCCTTTCTGGAGGCTCTTTCAAAGAACTTGCTCACTATCATTGTCTTAATTTTGACAGTTCACATTTAAGAGAAGAAAGATTTACTTCTCAAAGCACTTAACATTGCAGTTACCAAGCTGCCAATCTACCTATGCTTAACATCTTAAAAACAGCAATTAGTGTGCAACATTTTGTACTACCAGTTGTGTTTAACACTAGAAAGAATAGAGAATCTATCAGATGCTGATGGCATAAATACTAAGATGTGAGTTAGCCCTTCCATTCTGTTCCATTTAGTGTTTTTAATACGGCAGCAATAAAACAGAGGACAGAAAACACTTCCTTGCAAAAATCTTAACATACAGTGCAGTAATCAGCAAATATGAAACCAAAAGAGAGCGATGTTCTTAAAGAGAATTAAGAACTTAACCCAACTGAGAAGAAATACTGGTGCAGCACACGGTATTACAGCACAATGAATAATCGGCTCTTAAAATACTGGAGTGAGCTACTCTTGTTCCTCTGTTTTCAATTGAATATTCTTCTTTGTTATTTGTTCCTGTTCTCTACCAGACAACCTACTTTCTACATATTAAAAAAAATGCCTACTTATGGATCTACATCATATTGAGGAAAAGGAATTAATTATCTCCTTTGTTACATGCCCCATCAAAATGAGTCTGACAGTTCATTCAGTTGGCTGCAACTATATAACACTGTAGAAAAATAGGAAAGCAACTTAATTGCTAATGTGTGTGTTCTGATTAAAGAGAGGTAACATGCTGTAATTGAATCAATCAATTTGCTTTTTTTTTAAAAAAAAAAATTCTATCTTTGTGGTTTCCATTTGTGAGATGTAGAGGTATAAATTGCTCAAGTAAAGAAAACCAAAATTAACTGTAATTCAGATTTCAGATAAAATAATTGAATGTATTTAGACTGAAAAGATAGATCTGCATATGCACTTTTACGATTTATCTTATATACTGTCATCCTTTTTGCGTTATGAGACATTCTATAGTGGGAAAAAAACAGCAAGATTTTTAGACTTCTGGCACTACAGAAAAGATGTTTCTGGAGAAAACTGCAAAAACCACCTAAAGTCATAGGATGTACTATTTTAGACTACTATGAAACAAAATTACTCTGTATTGTACCCGTTGCATGTTAGGAGAAATTAAGGGTGGTAGGTGTAATAACAACAGAATAATTCAGTGTTGGATGATATATATTCTTGGCACTGTCAATAGGTGGGTATGTTTATCTCAGAGATTCAATTTTTCTTTATACAAATCTTGAAGTAGGTCAGTATCACCTTTTAAAACCAGTTGCAGATCATCCAGTGGATACCATAATAACATCAGAAAATTCTATTACAATCATCACAAGATCACAGTAAAAGTGATAAAACAGCTCTGAAAATCATTATTGAGAAAATACAATATAGATTACAAATAATAAGTATTAACACTGTTGTCTTCAGAACTAAACTTTGGCCAGGCATTTGAGCTGAACAGTTTTTATTATGACATTTTAGATGTATGTAGAGCTGCTATTGAGTCTCATGAGATACTGAGTATATTTAGATGCACAGAGTGCCCTCCATAATACAGGAAAGTACTGTTTTGTAAATGATTCATTGAAGAGGCTTTTTCTCCCCTTAATGAAAACTTTTCCAGTTTCTTGGCTTTTTTGTTGATCATACAGGCTGTGGTTCCTAGCAGAGGCTGTTAGATAGTGCCACTTTACCATAATTGTGCCATCTTTTGCCTAACTTTATCTGTTCTTCCCAGCTCTCTATGTTCCCACCATCTTTATTTTCTCAGTTCTAGCTTTATTATCTTACGTAGTGTTGGGCCAGTTCAGCATATTAGCCTGATAGTTATTTATAGTATTTTGGCTGGAGTATATTTAGTGACAGCAAAAATATGTCACTACAGGGTGAGGCAATCACAGCACCTGGCCTAAGAATGGGCAGAAACTTACAACTACTGCTTGTAGTGAAAAAGTAGAACAGTAAGGACATAGATAAGTTTCACAGTTCAGTAGAATGCAGTAGCCCAAGAAAGTCCAAGCCCAATGCCAGTCTTCTAAGATGCTGCCAAGGTAACATTAAATTGGAAGTGATTCCAAGCTATGCATCATTTACAATCGATTCCTTAAATGTGGTAAATTGTAGATTTTAATACAAAGATACAAATATAGAACTATAATAAATAACAACTGACATACTAATTAAGCCACATTGCAGGTTTTGCTTTAATTCCAAAGAGTTTAAGAAAAACCTTATAGTTCCATATTCAAAATAATATTTTGCATTCTTACTGAAGTGCGAATATCAGATTTGAACATGCGACTGTTAAAATAGCTTACTGATATGCAGATAGGCATCATCTACTTCTACTTGATAGTCCTCCTCTTATAAACACTGTATTATCCCATTTATCTGTAACACTGCACTGAGAATTCCTATTCAGGCAGATATCTTCAATGACATCATGCTTTTCCCGAAGCTCTATCAGGCAGTAAGCGCAAAGTATGTACTTTGTTTCCAGGCTCACTACTTTGCACCTAGCTATAGTAAACAAATACATTTCTCTATGATCTGTTGATTAAGGTAACTTTGACTTGCTTTATTTATTTCATACATCACTAGACATTGCAATTTGCAAAGCCTTTTAAACTTGTATCATCAATCAAAACACTGACTAACAATGGAAATGGTTCCCTGAGAGATTTTTACTGCTTGTAGCTACTGATACCTTCCACAAATCTACCCTTTGACACAATAGTGAACCAGTCCTTAATACACCTATGATATGTCTGGTTAATTCCATGTATTGTGCTTTTAACCCAAATGCTACATATCGCCAAAACAAATAAATTGAAAGTCCCACATACTATGTCAACATGTCTTGTTTAATAGCCTGTTTGGCTACTTAGTGCTGTGGATATTTAACACCCATAATCATTTTGAAATTAATTGGGAAAGCTTCCCTTTCTCAGTTATTTCATTTTATATTTGTCAAAATAATCTTCCAGTGAAATTAATCATTAGTATTGTGGATACGCTAGCTGTAAATTCATAGTTATAGTCGCAGTTTAAATGCACTTAAAATGAGTTCTGTTGATTCTGAATAGGTTATATATACTCTTCTCTAACTCAAATCCATCATTATTAGACTAAATACTTGAGAATGTTTACCCTGATTCAAATGAAAGATTCAAAGGAGGGAGTTTTTACATGACTGAATAAAATAACACAGAACAAAACACCGATGAAATATGCTTCTATGGCCCTAAGCTCTGGAAATTTTACAGATGCATTATTAACAATATATGCACATATAGATTAAAATCATCAGGATTGGCTGTGTGTTTAATTAGTGACATGAACGATGTCTATGCCTTTTATCTGTATTTTTTCTATTCATCTTCAAACATGACATAACAAAGACTGACAGGTTTACAAGTCTTATGTTTGCAGCCAAACCCATGCTTATACCCTTACTTCCACTAGCTTCACATATTTCAGTCACCTTTGCTACTTCTCTGGTGTTTCCCTTACCCTCAGTCTAGTCGCCAATTCTCAAAAGTGCCATATGCTAGGAGACAGAGTCTGTGATACCTGTTCATACATGCATACATGTACATGCAATCACAATAAACATTCTTTAAATTTGGATTTCTTACTTGAACTTGCACAGGCAAATGTGGGACAATCATTTGTGTGCTAAATGTTAATGACAGTTAAATGAGTGAACAAACTGTAGCTCATGATGCACTTCTTTTTTTAATGTTTCCATTTAGAAATTGATATCAGCAACCTCAGATACACATTAACACATCTCCTGTAGTGGTAGCAATCATAAAAGAAACTAGAATGCAAATCCAGTCATTGATTTTGACTTTTGCTTAATGTTTGTTGTTAGTTTCAAAGGATGGAGAGATAATTGTATTTTCTAGTAGCTGAAGTTCAATAAAACTGTAATAAAACATAGCAAACTTTTCACAATGAAATTTCTGGTTAAGTATCATTTCGTTCATTATGTTCTAACACAGCCAAAGCAATGCAGGAGGGAATGAATCTTCCAGAACAACGAAGGATTGCAAAAATACATAGGATTTGTTACATTTACAACTTAAATTAAGACATCATTTTCTATTTTGTATTGACTTAAGCATACACATTTGAAATATATCATACCTAAATCAATAACAAACAGCACATGATTCCCTGCACTTGTACTTTGAGCAGTTCATATGCAAAGTGTGTGTGGAATAGAAATTAAGAGAATGTGCTGTGACATATTGTGTACTTTGACGGAATTATGTTTTTATTTGATATTGCAATCTTCTGTGCAAGATTTTGGTAAATTTTCCTGATTGGCCAGAGCTCTGAAGATATATCAGCTAACACTAAGTTTTTAACCTGTAACTCAGCAGGTAGAAGTGGTTTATAAGCTACGGATGCCAAATCAAAACATCTGTTTCCATACTAGCTTCTCAAAGTAGTTTCTTTATAGTATTAGAATTTTGATGCCTAAGTCTTGTTTTCAAATTCTATTGCCACAGAACACAGCTCTGTAAAAGGCAAGCAAGTTTAAGCTGCAAAATATGTTTACAGTACTCTGTTATTTGTCATCCTTTTCACACATATATACTCTCCTGTTGCCTGTCTTGTTAACAAGCATTAAAAATTCCATTTAGAAGACATTAAATCCATTCTCCACCCACATTTTGTTCATGTGAAATGTTTTTTCATCACACTATCTGGATAAATAAATAAATAAAGACAACACAATTGCAGAAGGCCAGATCCTAACAATAGCAAATGTCAACAGTCTGTGTCAAAAAGAAGATTTGGCAAAAAGGCACGTAGAAAGAAAACTGAGTTAAACAGCAAAACTCCTCCTAAGGATTTTTTACCATATATTTAAAAGTCAAGTTAATAAGCATGCATATTTTAAATTGAAATGAGACAAGCTGATTATTTGAAGATTTTTTGCTCTCACAAACAGTAAAAGGAAATGAGATTTTTTATTAATTTTCAGACACTGAGAAGTGTAGTTTCCCATTTATCCCATCTATCAAACTGGTATCAGTTAAAAATCTCTGCATTAAGGGAAGCCTGAAGAGGACATGCTCAGAACCTTTCAAATGAGATGACTAATATGTATGAAACCATTGGATTCAGTATCCTGAGGCATGAGCAAACTGTCACCACTGACTGGTGACTCAGAAGTGCAAATGCTTTCTTCAATCTAGAAAACATTAATGTGGGAGAAACACAGATGTTGCTAAAGAATACAGGACTCTGTAAGGCTGAAGATTAATTTCTCCTCCCAAGCCTGATTGATAGTAATCAGCTTCTGATTAAGTATATTTATGTGTTTGTTACTCCAATTGTGTATGATTTGTACTGCAGTAAATAATCTCTACGTTGTTACAGAGCAAAGAGCAGAACCAACTTACTATTCACTGGCTGTCTGGATATGGACAGTACTTACCTAGAGACAAAATCAACAGAGTTCTTTTGAAACCAGAAACAACTAAAAGTAAATATATTTTCTTGTATCTAGTTTACAATACTTTAAACTGCCTAATCTGTTATCTATCATCAGTTTTACGAGTCTCATTTCTCCTATTCAACATTAACAAAGCATGTTTGATCTTCTGAGGCCCTTATTACAAGCACTAAATAAAGTAATACAAGATAATTTTGTAATGTTATTCCAGATTTAAATGCTCTTTGGCCAGTATTTCTCTTCCTTTGATATATGTTTTTTTTTCTATGCACATACACAAAACTTACTGTTTATTTGTATTGTTCAAAGAAAACTGCTGACTGAGATCTACCAGGATCTTGTTATCTCGTTGCTGCTGAATTTTTCTTCCGATTGCCTTTTCCCAATTAGTATTGCATATTTTAATACTAAATGTCCGGAATATGCTCTATTTTACTGAACAATCTGCAATCAACAAAGAACAGTAAGATAGCACTGTCACCACTTGGAATGTGGTAGGCTGATAATTCTCCTAATAGCAGGACACAGAAGGGTGCAGAAGAAACATAAATTGTTTTCCTGAAATGAGATAAGTATAAAGGTTGAAAAGGTGGCTTTGAAGGCTACTGCTAAGGGCAGATTGACTACGCAAAAAGACTCTTTACACAGAAATTGTATTGCAAGATGGCATGCACAGAAGTGTTTCCTGGGAAGAAGAAACACAGAGTGAGAGTGAAAACTTCTCTATAACTTGAAGCCAGATGTAATTTAGCAGATAGTGAAAGAACAAATATGTTTTCAAAAATTTCGTAATATACTATAATCTGAAGTGAACTTGCAATTGAGTTTGAGTATCAGAAAACATCCCCTTTCTCAAATAGTACCAACTATTTAATAAGAGATTTTTCTACAAGCAATTCATTTCACAGTTTTTTACAATTTCAATCAACTCTAATAACAAGAAAATGTCATTTTCTCAACTCATCAGCTCATTCTACCAGATGGAACTGTTCATAATGCATTTTAAAATGTTCTTGAGAAATTAGCATACATATTATACATGGTGTACGATATATGTATATCCTGAAAGTCTATCACTGAGATTAAATAAAAGAGCTACTAAGGACCTGGAACTTTTTCTAGGCAGATTTAAATAAAAAAGAAAGAAAGCCATATTTTAATTATAAATTCAATTAGAGTAGAAATGAGCAATCATCAGTGCATCCTGTTTTTTCTTCTCAGGTGACTGAGTACTTCCTAATGTCCATGATTTTCTTTCCTAAGTATTTCAGTGTTGAATGTCCTCTAAGGAGGCACTGGCATTGAAAATTATCATTGATAACTAGCATTTTGGAACAGGAGATAAGAGATTAATGCCACAGCAAGAAAACAGCATTTCTTAACAACCAAAATGTATACAATTCTCCTATGCTACACCGTAGCCTTCTGACCCTTTATTATGATTCTGTGGAAATGTTTGCATCCTTACTGTGACATCATACAGCGTATGTTACACAAGTAAAGCATCAAGGCTAAAACAACTGTGCTTAATAAATATAAAGCAAAATAACATCTAATTAATAAAGGAAAATTATTTTGCAATTAATAGTTGAGAAAAGAATCCCCAGCATAGGAGGGGATAGTGCTCCAGCTCATGCTAGGACTCTTTACAAGTGGGATGGCAAAATCAAATTCTGTTAAGGAGACATCCTCCATCCTCTGCAGCTTTAGCTTACACTGAGAATGAGTCTTTGTGAATTAGGGAGATTCAAATTACTTCTTAACAGGTCCTGTAGCACAACTGTCAAAGCTCTGCTTGGACACAGTAGAAAATCAAGATCATTTTGATATGCAGTTTTTGTTGTTGCTGTGAAAACATTTCTTAACTGCTAGCAAGTTAGGAAAAAAATGTAGACATTGTAAATTATTCCAATTTCATTGGTAATGGTTGCACGTAACAAGCTTCAAAAACACAACAGCCTTGTTTGAGAGTGATTTGAAAGATGCAATTTACTCAACATGTGCAGACTGAAACAGTATATTCTTTGATTCCACAGATCACTTATGGAGAACTGCTATGCAATGATTATATATAACCAGAAGCGAAGACTTCTCATAGCTACTAAATATTTTACTGTAATTTTTCCTGTGAAATTACAGTATTTTCCCAATCTTCTGATTTCTTATTATTTTTAAAAATCAAATATTTAAATATATAACAACAAATCTCTTTTAGGAATACTAATATTTCACTTAAGTGAAGTACTCTTAATATATGTTGCTCAGAATTTTTTGCATAGAAAATCTAATTGCTACTGTATCTACATGGAGCAAATTGCAAATAACATTTCGTTTACATGAAACAGTGAATGGCAGCATGAAGGACAAGCTCTGTCTCCCAATGATAGAACAGCTCTCGAGGAGTGGATGAAAGCGAATCAGGTATTGATGTCTCTCTGTTTTTTAGATTATTCCATTTAGGTGCTTCTTGCTATAAGCAAGAAGTGTGTAACTCAAAAAGAAATATTCCACATTGAAATGTGTTGTAAATGCAACCCCAACCAGCACAGATGGCATAAAGTGCTTAGTGTTGTTTTCAGATGACATGTCATGCTGTGGGAAGATACGGCTGGAATAAATATATTTTATTCTGTCCTCTGACATTTTTCCATACGATATAATTACTCAGAAAACAGTCTGAAAAAGACCTTCACTATGAGAGGGATCTTTTATATGCTCATACGCAAATTCAATACTTTGTCAAAAATGTTTTAGAACATAAATTTGCATGCCATGTAAATAATATAACATTTGGTTGCCCGTGGTTCAGCTTATATACATTGCCCAAAGGTACAGTTGATATTGAGTTTACTTTCCCTTCACAGATACATTCTGAATAGTTTACCTGACTATTATTATGGTAATTATTCAGATATCACTGTACAAATTCACAAAATAGCTCTTTCATTTCCAGAAAAATAAAAGATTGATCCTAATCTCTTTTCACAATATCTTGAAATGATAAGAGAAAGAAACTAACAAAAGAGAAATGCAGAAGCAGAAAGAAAAAAAGGACAGATTCTGTGTCAGCTCTGTGCAGATGCAGAGGAATCAAGTACAATAACCTTTTACATGCATTAGTCAAGAAATGGCACTGCACAGATAGTTGGTTTTTTTTTCCCCTATTGCAGAACAAAGAGACTGAGTTCATGCATCACTGAATGTGAGGCATCAGCTTCCCATCAGGGACTGGCTCTTGGGGAGCCCACAGGCAAAACAATGCAAACTGTAATTAGAATACTTTTCTCTCCCATTCTGGGAATAAACAATCTTTTCAGTGTTCATGTTTACACAAATAACAAAATGTTCAGCTGTGCTGTTGCAACTGTATACGATACAGTAGCAATGTTGTTATAAATAATATATATGCCAATGTAATTTATGTTTCCTAATAAATGCAGAAATCCTTTAAACATTTTCCACCTCATGAACTACTCAAGCATGCATTTTTTGCACAGTATATGACTCAGAATTCATAACATCTTTTCTGCTTAAATATTTCCAATCAAACACTAAGTATTATCACATTGAAAAGTATTTAACTTTTCATATTATTTTTTTCAAAGCTTATAAACTTCACTTTTTTTTATTGCTACTATACTGAGGGAGTCATATAAAAAAATAGATAAATCTCTCTGTATGCCCTCAAGTACAGATTTTTTTCTCAACTTTATTTGGTCTAATAAAAAATAGCAGCAGCATTTTTTATTCCCTGCAATTATAATTACTTTACAGTCATGAAAGTCTTTCCATTTTATGCTAGAGCTTTGCCATTGTTTTTCTTCCTTTAAAAGCCCTATCTACCTCTAAACTTATTATTTACTCTAAGAAACAAAACACATGGGAAAATTTAATATCTACTATCATTGCATAGCCTCTTTATAAATGGATGTATTATTTTAGAAGTGAAAAGCAAAGCTATTAATATTTTATTGCTACACTTGATTATGCCTCTAACATACTGTAGAGAGCATACCTACACTAGCAGAGAACAGGCTAGGAGATTTAACACACTTTCTGTGATTTTTATAATTACCCTTACATTATTGTGTTTAGGGTGCATGCTATCATAATATTAAAGAGTAACAGCACAATGACTAACACTATCTAACGTTATAAGACTAAAACAAAACCAAAACTAATGGCAATTAAGTTATATGGTCAGAACAGTGTAAGAGAAATATGAATTTACCACTTGGATTTGGAGTGGGTAAGGAAAGTAACCCTTCCATTAAAAAGCAAAGGAAGACAATAGAGAGCGGGCTAACCATGATGAGGAAAGTTTGAGGCCTAGACAAAGGGCTTTTGTGTCAGTCTAGACCAAGTGACCATGTTTTACAGGTGCTATAGGGAAAAAGAAGTGAAATTCTGCACATAGCTTGATGAGGCATAACAGAAGAGAAACAGGAAAATGGTCATCTTGTAGATACGAGTAACACAGAGGATAGTGACTTGCTCAACCTGGATATTTACAAATATAAGCACAAAAGAAGGTCTTACCCAGAAATCTTTTGAAGTGAAAGCAAACGTGCTTTTTTTTTTCCAATGTATTCTTTCGTAGCTATGAAATATTTGGCAAGAGGATTACAATTGATCCAAAACATTTGATGTCAAAGCAGAACTAAGAAAAATGTATTAACGAGACTTGACATTTAAAATAAAAGTCATTTTTGTAAGCCACGATAAATTTAGTGTGAATGTGATCCTTCTTACCCTTATGAGGTCAATTCTGGAATGGAAATCCTTGCTAATGCTTACTTTTGTATCACTGTGGTCACTTAAGGAGCCACTAACTTTCTAACAACTCATTAAGACAAGACTGTGATTTGAGTTGTTTCTATCACCACACTTGGAATGATGTTCAATGAACTTGTAAAAACTATAACATAATCAAGAATGTAAAACAATGGTAAAAGGCAAAGATATAAAATATTTTCTTTACCTGCAGCATAGGTACTTCTACATGAGAAGCCGTCCGTCGTAGAATTGCTAGCAGTTCATTTTTTAATAAAATTATTAGCTTGAATTTAGGATACACCTGTCAAACTAGCTCACATTATGAAAAGGGCACAAGATGGTGTCACACTAGAACATAATGAATGAGCTTTAAAGAATTTTTACCACTTGATACTATACATCTTTACAAATTCTAAAATAACAAGGGTAGGGGCTTGCTAGAGCTTTCTGACAATTCTGACTTTTGTCAGAATTCTTGAAACTTTTGAACACACGAATCCCTTCTTTGTCTGTTTTAGTCAAAGAACATGAAAAAATTAAGAATTGGACCTTCTCAGCTGTAATATTTTACTTATTCCATTAAAAAAAAATAAAAAAATTAGATGTCATGAGGTTAAACTAGGATTACAAAATTTCACAAAAAACTCTGACATTCTGGCCATAATTGCTAGCCTTCAAAAAACTAAAATCAGTACCTATAAATGGAACTAGATCGTCTAAGATTTGAAGTAATGCCATAGAAATGAGAGAAACTATATTTTAATACACAACAGGGAAATCCGTACAGAAATTGAGATAAGTTACGTGACCGTATGTAAATATGCTTATCTGTGCTCTGAAATAGCCCAAAGAAAGTTGAATATAAACCTGCCTTCAGTCATTCCTGATACACTACTCAAAGTCTTGACCTCACATGACAAGCAGAGTTACATAGTTTTTAACCTGTAGATTTTTAGCATAAAAGGGAAAAGAAAGCAGATATTCTCCATAGCCATCCGTCTAATAATACGTATATGAGTAAGGCTGTGCAATATTGAAAATTAAAACAAAATTTAGATGACGTAAAACTTGAAATTGCCTTAGAGCTGCATGAAAAAATGATCTTATAATTCTCTTTCTGGCCAAAAAATTAAAAATCACTTTTTCTTAAAAAAACAAAAAAGACCACATCTAGCTGTTCCTAAAAATGTCTTTGCAATAAATATGTGAAAATGACCCTTTACATCTTAGACATTTTAAGAAAATATTGAAGGAAAAAAATGGAATGAAGGCCTAAACCATAAAACTGGAAAGAGATTTTGGAAGCTTCTCTTGTAACTAGCTACAGTGTAGAGAAGCACCCAGGATAATGAAACATTCAGGTGTTCACTGACATAGATAAAATGCCTAAATACAGAGCAAATTGCATGCAGTTTAACTTCTTTTTCTAGGAAAAAGAGCGGAGTCAATTTTTTCACTGTTGAACCTGATATTCTTTGCAGTCTGGCAAAAATGATTCATTTTCTAAGTGATTTATTGATTTGGAAAGTGATTCAGATTAAACTCTGACAAGATTAATTAAATATGCACCTGTAGGCATTCAGTTAAGAATACCTGAACCTCCAATTGTATGCCAACTCCCTTGATTTTGATGTGATGACTAACTTGGCCACACCAGGTAATTAAAAGGCAATACAAATTCTTCATTTATGGGCTGATCCATTCCTCATTAATGTTGATAGCAATCTTTCCTTACTGAGACCTGGATCAAACTAACACTTGTTCTTCAGTTGCTGTGTTTAGAAGGATATTAAGATTTAAGATTAAGAAAATATTAATGCTCTAAGATATGGGGAGTGAAGCTACGAGAACACAGATTGAAGAAATCTAGTAAAATAAAGTACTGAAGAGTGTACAGTATATAATGTAGTCATTTTCTCTGCTTGTTAATATCTGAAGTAGCCCTGTTCCGTCTCTTTCGGATCTCCAGTAAATGAAGTCCACAAAGCCCCTAACACTGCAGTTACAAGCAGTCACCACAGAAAAGAATTTTCTGGACTGCAGTGCCACCCTGAGCAGGCACCAAGTGCAGGAATGGAAAAGAGGCAATTAATCAGTTTACTGGTAACAGAAAGGTGTGTTTCAAAGAATACACTGCTTTCTTAATTCAGGTGTGGGCTCTCAAGAGTTTTTTATGCAGTTAATTTTCTGGTTTGTGGAATCTATTAGAGCTCAGGTAAAAAATGTCAGGGTAACTAGGGGAGAAAAAGGAACAGTCCAGTTATCCCAAAGAAAAATAGAGACATTTTTCTACGATAATCCATAAATGTACTTTTCTACCCATAAATGTACTTCCTTCAGTAATCTATAAAAGTAAATGTTTGCAATAAAAGCATGGTCATTTAAAAAGTTGAAGCTCTATCTAGTTATACTTCCTAGCTTATAAATGGAATTCAGTTATCCGAATTTAGGCAATATAAAATCATTACTTCTCTTTCTGAAGGATGTGCTTTCAGAGTACATATTCCACAAGTTGTAACAATGCACCCTGATAAGGAATAAAAGTTGTGTATACACATGCAGAGTTTACTAAAGAAATCCTTAATTTTTTTCCTTAGATTTCCATGGATTAGCTAAAGTAAAGTTCTAATTGCACTTAAGAGCAGCCTCTTTCTCAGATAGAAATAAGATTTCATTTTTAATTTTTGCTAAAATAAAAAATGTTGTAAATGATCCACCAGCTCTGGTCTGCATAATTGTCAGCAGTAGCATGCTTTCATGAAGTTCATGGCTGTAGATTTCCTGTTGACTGTCTCATTTAAATCTTTCCTTTGCATTCTAATCAGATAGAAACAGGGTCCAATTCCCAATTTCAAAAATAAACACATTAAAGAAAATTAGTTTAGGCATCATTATAGTGTACATACATGAGTGTCTACATTTTTTTTAATGGACACTTTCTAAACAGCGTTTAAGTACAAACCATAATTTCTCTGCGTGGCTAATTTGACCACACATATTGCAAACTGTTTTCATTTTCCTTTATTGTCCTCTAATGATCTCATCAAGAGAATATAATTAGTGTAGTAAACTAAACAACACAAGCTCTGCCCTAAAGCAGCCAAGCATAGTTCTTGACTAGCCTTCTTTCCCAATGGAACCTGATACTGGTAATGGACCATGATCAGTAGGAAGTATATAAATTATATCACGCTCTTTTAAAATAGCTTGTGATCTCTGTCTTGGAGCACCATTTGTTGGGATTTACCCAGCTGTACAAACACACACATGAAAGTTGTACTGTACCTCTTTAATGAAGCTACAAAAGTCAATTAATAATGGCTTTGGATGCCTGAAAACCAATGTACGACTGATCAGATGGATTTTGTGACAATTTCTTACTATATCTAACATTTGTTATTCTAGGCAATTCTAGAACTATCTGCTAAAATCCACATCTACTTGTAGAGATGAGTTTCTAAAAATACAGTTTATCACAGTAAGAAAACAATACAGACTATAAGAAATATACTAATACAGAAATATAAATATTGTAAAACCATCAGCTAGACTTAAATCTAGGTGGGCTATGCAGGATCTTGGACGTGAAAAATATAATTCTTTCTTTCCAATATGTAACATATACTGTCTATGATGATAACAATTATAACAATGATAATTGTAATTCACTTATAATAATCATATGAGATTTATTCTTATTTTTTATATCATTTTACTGAAGGAGATGACTATATGAACATAAGGAATCACACATCCACTTTTGTCCTAGTATTTTCATCCCCATCAACCCCCAAAACAATACATAAAAGCCTGCAAGGTGAGGAAAATTATCTGTAATCCAGAAACAACACTGTACTACCAACTTTTCTACACCACAGGTGGCATCAACATACTCTTTTCAAAAAAGGTATGGCACAGAGTTCAAATAAACAAGTTTTACAATAGCTTTCCTCTCATAAGGATGGAGAAAAAGCCTACACTAATTACAAACTTCAGACTTCAGGGCATAGCTGTATGTCCTCAGGAGTTAAAGAGCGTAAATATAGACAAAAACAATGTGAAAGTGTAGAAAACCTTGAAGTTAAACTAAATTTATATACTTCTAGGTCACACATACACTTCTGTAACAAAAAAAATATGTTTCTAGTTGTGCTTATCAGCATTAGATCTAACCAAAGAAAAAATGAAATGCCATTCCTTATTGCTACTTATGTTTGTTCTTTTCTTGAAAGCACAGTAACTTAGAACTGTTTAAAAAAATCTGAAAAGAGAGACATGAAATGAGATTTCTACTTTTGAAAGAGTACTTCTAGAATAGTTCTAATTTTCTTCACATTCAAAACACAGTCTTACTGTGGAAAACACACAGTCCAGTAAAGTACAGTAGAAAAGGTACAGTTTGTGTGTCCTGGTCAGAGGTAGATGTTACATAAAAATATAATTAATAAGAATGAAAACAAGGTTGTTTACTCACAACCATGTCTGAATGCGAAGATAATTTTATTTAAAAGGAAGCAATAGTGTGTAAGTAGTGTTCAGATAAATCAATCTATTGTCTGGTGACTGTTACTGCATACAGAAATGAGGGCTTCCGCATTTTAACGTTCCTGCTTCTGTTAGCACCAAATTCTGCTCTTGCTAACATTTTGAATGGGCCTTTCTGAAATCCCCTAGCTCCCCTAGGCAATTTGTTTCCTTGGGATCAATAACTGTAAAAAGTACTGCCTCAATGTGAATGAGGGTATGAGAAACAGACCCACGGCCTCTAAATGGCTCCTTTACATAAGCAGCATACCACATGCCATTCCAACGACACAACATAATGCAACAAAAGGGACCTTTTTCTCATAATGTTGGTGAACAATTGCATTGTACAAAACATGCTAAATATTAAACATAGAAGAGTAAGCTTGTATAGAATTCTGCTCTTGAATGATGTATCACTATGTATCTCTAATGACAGAGAAGAATTCACATGACCAGAATAAATTTCACTCTCTAAAGTAATAAGAAAAAATTATGTTTAATCAAAACAAAAAGAACAAAATATATAAAAAGAAACAGAGCAAGCTGACCATCAGTTTTCTAACGAATAAAAAAAGCTAATAAAAAAACACTTGATTTCAATTGCTTGAAATGCATATTGCATGACAATATCCAGGTTCTTGACTGAAATGCTGTTGTCTTTTCTACAAAACAGATCTGAAAGATTATTTCTACTATTTTATTTCTCAAGTGGGGTAGCAAAACCTGTACATCTTAGCCAGACTTTTAATCATATTTCTAATAAATGCAAACATAAATAGAACAAATCAGTGAAGAATCATCCACGTATTCCAGCCATCTAACAAACATTTTTAATTGCAATTGAACAGGATGACATTTAAGACCACTGCTTGTTTAAACACTGAGACTGACAGAGAATCTTAATTTATCATCCTGTACCACTGTGGGATTTGAAAATTAATAGCAAAACTACCTGGTTACTGCGTGATTATGAGTGCCAGGAATCTCTACTAGTATAAAGATGGCAGAAATAACAGTAATCTTCTGTGCCAATTTTTATGTCTACTTCCACATTCTATCCTGCCTTCTTATTAAAGCCAGGTATGCTCTGGTATAACAGATATACACAGCCGATATGCAGATTAGGGTATTTCTATCCTGCCAGCTTTGCACATAAACTAACATGAACATTTAACAACAGCCAGAATGATGTCAGAAATGTAGATTTTTAGTTGTTAATTTATTTTCACTAAAAGTAATCTAAGTTGTATTAATCTAATCTTAATGTAATTTTGTATTAAAAGTGTCAATTGACAATAGTCTTAATGAGACTTAAACAAGTAATTTGTTTAAAATTAGTATATTATTGATCACTTATGAAACTCAGTGTGTGCAGAATATATGAAATGCTTATGTAAACAGATGAAGCTAAAATATGTATTTAATAAAGAAAAAATACATAAGCTGGTAATAATACTTGGGACCATTTAAGAATAGATACAGCTATTGAGGATAGGTGCAAAATAAATAACCTTTAGTCAAAAACAATAAATATCTTAAACTAATTTGTTAAGTGAATACTGATAACAATTTTGTAAATGGTAAAAAATATATTTTCAGGCCTAAGATAAAAAAAATCCACAGAAATTAGAATTTGCTGGGTGCACTTATAATTCAAAATCCACTATTGAGATGTATTTACGGGCTTATGAAATAAAATTAATGTGTAAATGGTCATGATTTTTGCTAAAATCTGACCAAGAAAGATATATTATATCTCATCCCACTACATTAAAAGGGAAATATCACACATATGTACCATATTACTCCTCTAAGCTAACTTTATCAAAACAGAAGCTTGGGTACATATTTTATGGAATTTGGGACTGCATTTCTAAGCTATTGTTTTTGATAGTTTTGTGAATTACAGTTAAAAGAAATCTTTGCTCTCCCTACTAAGTAATATAAAGCACTAAGTAGAGACAGATAAGAAATATTCTGTTCAACTTGAAAGGAATATGATTTCAAAAAATAGAAAATATCCCCTTGTATTCAGGGATGCCAACATTTTACTTTAAGAGTTTAATACTCCTGAAATTTCCCAGTACTCAATTCTGAGTAAGGTCTCCCAAGCTTGCTGTCTGAATAGTAGATTGTAGATTAGTAGTAGATTGTAGATTGTAGATTGTAGCCCTTATAGCTCCAATAGTAGATTGGAGCCCTTAGACAGTATTATTCATCTTCAGTAATGCAATGGGCCATAGATTGGAATTATATGTCAGAGCTCTCAAAAATAACGTAAATTCTGAAACAAGCTTCAGAGAGCAGAATATGAAATAAAATGAGAATGTTATATCTGACTTAGAACTAAGAATATTATCATTTATCTTCCATCAGAAGAGGGGTGGCCAGCATGGACACAGAGGTGATTGTCCCTCTCTACTTGGCTCTTGTGAGGCCCCACCTGGAGTACTGTGTCCAGCTCTGGAGCCCCCAGTACATGAAAGACAGAGAGCTGTTGGAGAGGGTCCAGAGGAGAGCCATGAAGATGATCAGGGGACTGGAGCATCTCCCCTGCAAAGACAGGCTGAAGGAACTGGGCTTGTTCAGCCTGGAGAGAAGAAGGCTGCAGGGTGACCTCAATGCAGCCTCTCAGTACCTAAAGGGAGCCTACAAACAGAGGGGAATCAACTCTTTGAAAGGGTTGATAACTGCAGGACAAAGGGAAATGGTTTTAAGTTGAGGGAGGGGAGATTTAGGTTAGATGTCAGGGGGAAGTTCTTTACAGAAAGCGGTAAGGTGCTGAAACAGGCTGCCCAGAAAGGCTGTGGATGTCCACCCCCTGGAGGTGTTCAAGGCCAGATTGGATGGGGCCCTGGGCAACCCAGTCTAGTATTAAATGGGGAGTTTGGTGGCCCTGTATGTGGCAGGGGGTTGGAGATTCATGATCCTTGAGGTCCCTTCCAACCCTGGCCATTCTGTGATACTGTGATTCTGGTTTTTTTTTTTTTTTTTTTTTTTTTTTTTTTTTTTCATATAACTGTTTTCCTAACATAAAAAAGTCTTTGGGAGAAAGATTGAAATACTCTTCTTATCAAACACATACTATTATGAGACATACTTAAATCTGCAATATGCCTAAATTATAAGCTCTGTATACATTACGTAATATTTTAAAATCTACTTTAAAAAAGATTACTTTTTTTTTTTTTCTTTTTCACATATCAAATGATTATTCTCCACGTAGTTGTTCCTCCACAAACTGATCTGTGTTCCTATCTTGAGTTTTATAGGTTTCTTTGGGATCCCATACAGGAAATATTGATTCTTCATTATCTACTACTTTCAGCAAGTACAAGCAATTATACTTTCTATGAAGGAGTTAAATAGTTCTGAAGAGGAGGTACAGTACAGTTTTAGATTTAGATTCTTTGCTCCTTACCTGTCTTACCTCCATAATTCAGTTACATCTGACTAAATATGTAGATTCTGTGAAAAGTCTATGTATCAATAAGCTAGTTTTCAAGAAGATAGGAAGTAATCTTTGCAATTCTACACCAGAAGTTTGAATTGCTGAAATCACAAGAGTGATGTGATAAAGATCTTCATTATAGATCTGCCTTCAATATAAAAGAAAATAAATCTGCTTTCTGATTCTATCCTTCCACGTACAATGTTGCAGATGGAAGGTTCTGCTTTTTCTGCTCATAGAAATGTATGTGCCATTCACTTCATATCATTTAAGTTCAGCTGGATACATCTCGCTTTCTTGTGGTGGCCTGGTGATCAATAGTCTCCCCACCACAAATATTTGTTTCCAAAAATTCAAGGAACATTAGAAAAACTATTTTGGAACAACAAAATCTGCATTCATATCTAACTTCATTGAACTGTTTAAATTATAAGCAAATGGTTAAATAAGGTGTGGTGGAGTTCATTTTACAGGGAAAGAATACAACCAATTTGAGATCTTCTGAGAACAGATTCGGGGGCCAACAAGTATGCCTCCTGTGCCTGATTTATTTATGTGCCTTTATTTAAATCTGATTTTTATTTAAATCTGATATTTATGAGAATTTCCCTCTTATGACCACTGAACTGTTTGGCCTTGATTTACAACTGACTGATGAGTAGCTATGCAGGAATCTGAGACAAGTCTGCCTGTCTCTGAAATCTAGCATACTGGCAGTTTATTCAACTTTTTATTCAAAGCCAACTTTGCTCCTAGTAGGCTAATCTCTTCAGGCTCTCTCTGCACTCAGTGGACAGATGACATATCCAAATTAAATTTGGACATGACATGTCCAAAAACTAAAGAAACTTTTGTACCTTTCCAGCCAAGGAGAAATTTTTAATGTCATGTCCTCAATGTGGCCATTTTGCCTTTCAATACTCCTCCTTCATTTGGCTAGAATACATCCATCTTTTGTGGGGAGAATCAATCTTAAATTTATTCCAAATTATTTCCCATTTATATCTTTCCTAAATATGTTTCTTAAATATATTTCCTAAATATGTTCTGACCTAACAATTTCATAAGCACTTGGCCAACAATTTCCACTAAAAAAAAGTTGTTAAACAGCAAAATTATATTTAGACATATACTGCAGAGAGTAACAGTGACATCAGCTCAATGATGAAAAAGTAAAAAGAAATTCGGGCACTAACATTTATTCCAAATTGTGTAGAATCGTACAAAATATCTGTGCTAATTAGAAACAGTAAGTACATTTGGTTAGGAACTGTATTGTAATACATAAAACCAAGCAAGAAGAGATGAGATTGAATGTTAACCTTGCCATTTCTTTTTCTAAATGCTTAATTTAGCTTTGAAAATAAAAATAATAAAATAATAGGGAATCTAATTTGGTGTATAAATGGAAAGTCCTATTATAAAAACGGTTCAGTTTTTTTTTTTTTTTTTTTTTTTTTTTTCTAAAATGTAACTTCTATCTGAAGCAGGAACTTCTGGATGAGATGCAGACACCAGTATATAAATACTCTGATCATAAATATTGGATCTAGTCCACCTAGCTTGCAAACCAGAGAAGTCAGAATGCACTGTTCAGCTACTACAGCCCTGCAAAAGAAACTGAGATTTTCATACGTTAATTGCACCACCGTGTTGGATGGCCATAGGATATTATAACAAGAATACATGTTTTTATTGGTACACCTGAAAAGGAGAATGATGGATGTGTAACATTGAAAAAGGAATCAATAGTTCACTGCTATGGGCCTCAGCTTTGTTGCCTAGAGTGTTCTTCAGTATCTAAGAAAAAAGCAATGTCTGAAATGAGATGAAATGATATAATAGAATAATAACTGAAGGACCTGAAGCACTTTAATCACCTGAGTGTTGTGGTGGTTTAATCACAGCGCAATATTTATACACCTCCTTGTATCATTCCATTACATGGGGCTTTAATCTATTTTCCTTGAGGGAAAGAGAAAGATGCCACAAGGAAAACTCTCCCTCAAAAGTTCCTCTCTCCCCATTACCTGCTGTTTGTTTTGACATAAAAACAGAAAGCCAGGTACAGATCCAATTTCTGTGATTTTGGTAACTTCAAACTACTTTCACAGAAATACTCAGAGTAGAAATCCTAACTGAGCACAGAAATTGAAAATATCCACAATCAATAAACACAATGTACCTGGAATTAATAACTGAGCATACATTTCAGATGTATATTTTAAAATAAAAAATGCTATTTTAATAAATGTAACAAGTTGAAACCACGTGTCTCTTCAAACTTAAGCACATTTGTTTGCAAACATAATGGAAAAGAGAAGAATTATACAGAAAATAAATACTTTCTCAGTGTTATTTAATATGTATCTGAAAGTTATTTAAGTGAAGTGGATAGTGACAGTTCAACTGACAAAATCATTTGTCAGTCTCACTGTATGCATTCCAACTAGGTGAAAACTGTAGAAACACATTACCAAGAAGAAGGGAATAACTCCTAAATGGAAACACAGCAGTTAGATTTTTAACATTCTAGCTTACTCGTAGGAGGCAAATACAAAGAAAGCCTTAAGATCTAGAGAACAAATACAGGTGTCTCTAGTCCACACAAACCAAATCAGGAACCTCAGAAGGGTGTCAAAGAAGTCCACAAGGGAGCTGCTTATAGTAAATCAATTGAAAATAAGAAGTGCAGACACAAATCTGAAATTCTGCTCCTCTAAAGTTTAGAGGCTATAATCAGAACTGCAATATGGATGGTGCAGTTCTAATCTACCTGGAGCAGCCGGGGAACTGAGAACCTAGAAAGCTGCAATCCCATTACATGGGCATGTGCAGAACTAGGTGATTCTGTGAAAAAAAAAGTTTGTGCATAAATTGATGCCAGTCTGCATCATCCTTCATGCCGTAACTTAGTTAGATTCAACAAGGAATTCAGGACTCCTTCATAAAGAAGAAACTATAGATAAGCAAGTATAAGCCTAGCCTTTAGGTAGAGAAACAGCAGGACAGAACTGTGGGCTCTAGTTCCAGGTTGTACATTATCTTTATTATTGAAAACAAACAACAACAAAAACCTTACATTTTGCATTAAAGTAATGCAAAATAAATGAAAATGACAGTGCCCACTCTGTTTTATGTAGAGTTTAATGTTGCAGGCATGCAACGTTGCTCAGAGAAAGCCAAAGATGGGTTTCTCTGGTAACTAAAGCATCTCCTTGTCTCATTTTGAGATCAGGTATTTACCTGCTCACATTAGAATCATAGAATGAATTGAGTTGGAAGAGGTATTAAAGATGATGTAGTTCCAATGTCCCTGCCACAAGTGAGAATACCTTCTGCTAGATGACTAGTTGCGATTGCTCAAAGCCCCATCCAACCTGGACTAATTAAGAAAGGTATAAACACGCAGAAAAGGCAGATTTACAAATGCCATTATAATTCTGTACTAATCTGGTTCTGGATGTCCCAGTCTTCCTCTAACATCTGATTTCCAAAGATTATTATTTTCCACAGGAGCATAAATTCCACAAAAGTATTAAAGCAAAACATACTAATTCTTAACTTGGTGAAAATACTGATTCAAAAATTCAAAATCCTAACTCTCATATCTGTGTTTCAGTCACTAGATAACTCTCCTTTCCTTTAGAGAACATACTAAAAAAATTAAAATTGGAAAAAGGAAAAAAAATTGGAAGAAATATTAATCCATGAACATGGTGAGCTTTCCATTTTTCTTTTATCAATAATTCAAGATGATGGAATAATTAGGCTATTAAAACATTAAAAGCAAGTGCGAAGTGTTATTAGCACCAGCCTAATTACTGCTGAGTCAGTTTTACTTTACACAGACTGATGCTGTATTTTTCAGCTAAGAAATTAGATAGTAATTAGAAATTACCCAGCAATTATGATCTAAGCATAATTTTCTAAGTGTATTATAAAGTACCTGATAGGGCTTTGATTATACATGAATAGTGTACAGTATCATCAGCTTAAAAAAAACCATGCTTTGTATTGGAAGATATTAAAGGAAAAAATGCTTTGATACAGGTGGGTGTCAGTAACTTCTAATTTCAGTACTTCAGAATTTCGTTAGATTTTCTGTAACTCACTATGCAATGCTGGTGACTGAAACAAGTAGGGACTTACTAGTGTATAATGACATACATGAGCAGCTGCTGTTAACTGTTAAAGATTACTCCTCTTCTACTCCATATTTAATTACTATTCAAAAACCTTTATTTTCACATTATTTTCTCTTACAAGACTAGCTATTTGGCAAAAAAAATACATTTTGGAAAAAAAAAATTAAAGACCATCAGCTGATCTCTTAGAAAAAAAATTGTTCTGAGTTCTTAAAAACATTGAAAGGTATTAGTTAAATAAATATTCTTAGCACTTTAATTCATAGGAAGCCTGTCAGAATAATATTATTAATTTCAAGTAGTAATGACAAACGCATTTTGCTTCTCTCCATAATAGTATTAATTTTTGGAGTGCAAGCAATTCATCTTTATGTTTAACAAAGTGATTTACTGGCACAGCAAACTCCATTTTTGGGAAAATCACAGTATTTTTCAGTAAATGTTGATGAATCAGAACGTTCTGAATCCTCTTTTGCTGAGAGTATATTGTAAAAATCTACAAACATAAAAATAATTTGTTCACTCAGCTCTGTGTTGCCATGATGGTCCTATTCTTTTGAAGTGTGTATCTTTAAAGCTATTCCAGAATCTTTGCTCTTGTACTTCTGAAATCATGACAGCTGCTTAAGAATAACCTGAAACCTCAAAGTTCAGAAGACAAATGAAGAGAATGTGGAATGATTTCTGAACATGGAGTTGATAAACTGTAAAGAATTTTAGAATAAGACTGACATTGTTTACGAAAGCACTTTGGGACCTCATAGAGGAGGACTCAGACATATGAAATGTTTCCTTAAAACATATTCAATCACATTATAAGATGATGCAAGTTTCTCACTAATAACCACAAACCACTCTGAGGACCATCAATGCCTCAAACTCACAAGCACTTTTGAGAACACTTCAAATATATGGACACCGTAGTCGCTTCCTTCTACAATTAAACACTTCTTCTTCTTTCTCTAGAGTCTGTGAAGCACTACTCTGCTTTGTAAAAACAGTTCTCCAAAACATGTGAAGTATCTCTCAGACACAGGAATGTTTTTTCCTAAGTGAAGTTCGGGCGCTGTAAAGCAGGCATTCTAGCTCTGTTTTGTAGCTTCACACTTCAATGAATGCTGCAATTCAGTTACACTGGGTATTCTCAGTCATATCTCTAAAATTTTGTTTGAGATGACTGACTGGATATGTAGAGGCTGACAAAAGTTCATTCTAGCTTTAACTTACTGTTAGTGTCAGAGCACCTTTATTGCAGCCAAGTGAAACTTGGGCTTCAGTCTGATCTGCTACTGCTGTTTGCCTTATGGTGACTGAAACAAGCCATAGATGAAATCACCACACTACAGATTCCTTCAGAGCAGTGCTACGCCATACTTTAGGCAGTGCTACTGCCTGAGGTATCTAAATAATAACAATATTTTGTTTTCATCCATTGCTTTATCTGCAGTTCTCTTAAAAGCTGCTCTTTATTATTAGTGAATAATTTAAATTGATTACATGAAAAAATACTTGTGTTTATGAATTGACATGATGTAGGATTTGGCAGAGTAAAAAACAGTTGCTAAACCAAACCAATGAAATTTTCATTCACAAGTTAGGTAAATTAAGCAAGAAATCTGCTGATCATAACTGTTAATTCTTGATAGTAAATAAGCTTGTGTTTCAGGCAGTATTACGCTATATATACAACCTAACAGCAAACTTCAGGCAAGATTCCTTTTTTTTCCTTTTATTTTGTACCTGCTGTCAGAAAAGAGCAAACTTACTCAATGTGTTCTTAAATTGTTTACCTCAGACACCACACAGATTTCAAAAAGCTGGCTTATAAAATAAGAAACCCAAAAGCAAAAGCTGTTTTTGTGAAAAAAAAAAAAAAAAAAAGCATTTCCATTTGATTCTACAGATATTTTTCTTCCCTCTTAACAAGATTAAAATTAGTTTCATTAGCGTACTCATAACTAATAAATTTAAATGAAAACTGAAGAGGCATTACAGGGTACATAATACATATAGTAAGCATTATAGTGACTTTTTTTGTTTCTCATATTACATAGTAGCATTTTTTGCATAACAGTCCAAATGCTGGAGAGCTTGCTCAGAGGGTGCTAGGCACTCTCTCTTAGTCCACAGAGATCAGGCAAATAGCTCCTCTGTTTCAGTAGTATTCACTAATCACTGGGATCGAGACACAACCCCTTCTACTTGCTCTCCTGCCAATGTTATGACTTTGGCTAAGAGCTTTTACAGAAGGCTTCAATCCTTTTTCAGAATACAGAATACGCTTACTCTTGGTGATGATGCTCTCCCTTTCTCCACAAATACTCAAAACACCAGCGTCCACATCACTACCAGGAGAATTTTTCTTTCAGTCATATTGCTCTGCAACAGATTGCTTTGGGAATCCAAATGAAAAGAAATGTCTCATGTGAGTCTAGGGCTTAAAATCTGTAGAGGGCACAAATTCAGACATACCAAGCATGTTTTACACACCAAAAAGCCTCTTGCTCACTACACAGACTCTTCAAAAGCTCACTGAGATTTCTCATTCTGGCTTTCAAAAACGTCAGGTATCTGCCTTCCGAGACTTGGATCTTTCCATGGCATTTGTAATTTAGGTTCTAGTCACTTATTGTTATCTTTATCTTATTACTCAAACACGTGAGCATGTTTCAGCTATTTTAAATAAATAAAACATTTAATTAATTTCTCAGTAATATATAAATTTTTAATATAAAAAAAAATCTCAGTATTGAAGTTACTTATACACAAGAAATAGGAATGAATAATTAATGGAAGAATATGCCCATATTGAACCAATACACTCCTCCACTTCTATCATTCTGAACACGTGCCTGACAATCCCCTACCCATGGCCCACAGACTAATAATAATATGTATTTGCCATGCTTCGATTTTCTGATTAACAGCAATTCGATTCATACTGTGTTTTCACAGTTAGACATAAAATTCCAGAGAATTCAGAAAATAAAATCAAAATTGTTTTTTGATATATGAAATTACAAGAAAAACACAGAATTGTAGTGCCTGGAAGGGACCTCTAGAGATCATCAAGTCCAACACCCCTGCAAAGCAGGCCCTCTACAGCAGGCTGCATAGGTAGGTGTCCAGACAGGTCTTGAATATCTCCAGAGAAGGAGAATCCACAACCTCCCTGGGCAGCCTATTCCAGTATTCCATCACCCTTACTGTGAAGAAGATCTTTCACATATTGGTGCTGAACCTTCTAAGCTCCAGTTTATGGCCTGTTCCCCTTGTCTTGGCACCACAGACCACTGAAAAGACATTGGCCATGTCTCTGACTCCCACACTTAAGATCTTTATAAACATGAATAAGATTCCTTCTCAGTCTCCTTTTCACAAGGCTGAACAGATCCAAGTTAACCAGCCTTTCCTTGTAGAAGAGATGCTCCAGTCATAGGGGAGATGCTCCACACTTCACTGAAATACATTACTGAGAAGAAATCAATAAACATTTTGTGGAGTGTTGACTAAAAATATTATGATAAAGACTTCTAGCATGGGTGCTAAAAATTTGAAATGAAATACATATATTATCAGTCATCAAGACAACATAACTATTATGAAGACATTCATTTTTAGAGACAAGCATGTTTGAGATGCACAGTAAGATAGCAAAAGAGATCAAAATTAGAATGAGTTAATTCACAAAAAGTATTATGTGTATAAAGCAATGGCAGGATGATTTGGAAGCAGTAGAGGGAAGAAGAAAAAGTGGAAATGTCAAAAGCACAATGAAAAAGAGAAGCAATATATATAAAATTCCATGCTTCCATGAATAATCAACATTTAGTGTATACTCTAAAAGAGTACACTAAATTAGTAACTCTGTATAAAGTAACATTTGACACTGTTTAAGATACAGGTGATCAGCAGGCTGAATAAGATACCATCCTTGTACACCCAAGGCTTCAGATCCTGGAAAAGAGGACTTACATAGTTCACAGACTCCCTAGCTAATCCAGTAAACATCTGCAGTAGGAATCACAGTCAGCTGTAGCAAATGGCTGCCTACAGGGAGAGTCAACAAACCTTACTTTTATTTATCAAAGAATGCCTCAGAAGGCAATGGCAAGTAAGTAGTACTGTTGCTGACTGTGAAACTGTAGCCTCAGTGTTGAGAAACAGATGGGAAGTCGGAAAAAATTGCTTGAAGTGGGACAGGATTGACAGTTTCTCAAACTAACATTGTATTTCAAGCTCAGGTAATATCAAACTAATTTATGAGTTTCAGTGACTGAAGAGCAATGCAAGAGACAAACATCTGTCAGGCTGAACCTAAGACTGAATTTTATATTTGTTTCATTAAATACTTTTTCATGATTTAAATTTTTTTCTGTTTTGCTTATAAGTTTGTTTAATACTTTGCGATGAATACAAATCAAATGAATTTACTGTAAAAAAAATTTTCTGAAGCATCTATATTTAGAACATATCTAAAGTCAATGGGACTTGCATGTTTTTCCGCAAGTCTGCTAGGTACTAGTATAAGAAGACTGTAAGGATGGATGTTTGGGATAACAGCAGTTGCCTATCTAGTCCAGAAGATAAAATCAGTTAACTAGTCAAAATGAGATGACTAGATAATATGAATCACAGAATTGTACTAAGATCATCGAGTCCAACCCCTGAATACAGGATGAGCATATTCATTTAATGCTGACTAGATCTTATTAACACTATTTTTTTCCATGTTCTGTTGCCTTTAAGCCTATCTAGTGTGAGAATGGTGTTTGAATTTGGGAAAGATCTCCTTCCAGAAGAGACACTGATCTAGCAAAGTGGAAATGACAAGAACATGGCCCCTTCCAATTACCTTATTTCTGGACAAATTTCCACAGTGACAGTCTTACTAGATCTCAACGCACACAACTCCTAGAAAATGCAACACATTTCCTTTAAGTTAATACAAAAAAGTACTAAGAAGAGCATCCATTCCTTCACTCCATCTTCCACCCATATAAACAAGCAGTGAAGAAAATAGCTTGAATCACCTCTAAACCTTACTTGGAACTGGGAGTAAAGACTTGTATCTCAGTTGTCTATTAAGCATACAGGAGATAGAAATGAGATAGAAAGAATAATACAATTTCTTTAAGGAGCTTGTGAAAGATGAAAGAAATGTAAGCTTTCTGAGGGAGATGAAAATAGCAGAAGAATTTTCCTTAGTCACCAGTAAGCAAATATTCAGTAAGTGGGATATTTTCATGTGATATGCCTTGCAAATATTATCCATTGCCTTGCTGGTAATACTGAACTTTCAAATATCTTATTCCTGTGAAAGTAATGATTTAATAAAATGTATCAATTTCTAATTATTAATTTTCCCTTATTTTTGGTTTTCAGTTCATGAATGCCAAATATGAAGAATTAGTGTAGTCTGATATGCATACAAATATATAGAGAATGGATGTCATGCAGATGTGTTGAAAATACATTTTATTTTGAACACATCAAAATCAAAGCTCAGGGAAAAAAATGAAAAAAAAAAAAAAAAGATTTACTGAGCATTGACAGACCTCTTTGTGATAGATATTCAAATTTGATCTGTGAAGGGGAAATATTCTAATACATAATGAGCCTTACTGAACATACTTAATCTCAGCATACTAAGTTTATTCATAATCTTTCCTCCCACAACTTCTTTAAAACCATGGTTGACAACTAAATCGCATTGTATTTATGGAATTCTACATGTTGTTGCAAGTTTCTCACTAACTTTAGTAGTCACAGACATTTATGTATTTAGAGAGAACTAGCATCTAAATTTCATTTGATTCTTCAAGCCAGTCTTTGGATGTGCATTTTTCAATCCAAGATACTACAAGAGTGAGTTTAAGATAGTATACTCAGTGGTAATGCAACCCGGAAGCAGTCTTGCAGATAACTATAAAAATGCCACGAATTTCAAGAAAAAAATGTCCGTACTGAGAGGAATTATATTCTTTCAACTTATAGGGCTGCATGTAAACAACGTAAGCATAAAGTCAATACTTTGGTAAATAATTGTACAGATAGTATGTACAGCATGTACAGAAAAATTCCCAAAAGAGTAATTTGGAGAAAGCAAGGTACAGCATATTGATTTTACTTGGTGATTACAGCGTAAATGCATTCACATTACATAGTGTTCATGGGGCTCTCAGTATCACAGTTTTTAAAGACTGAGACTGGCAAGAGAGTGATTGATTGAGACAAAGAAACATTCTCAACTGTAGATGCAAAATAGTTCAAAATTTCTCCAAATAAAACCTGCTAAGTGGGAAATAGTAACTTCAAACTTCACTACTACGCTAAACATCATACGACTTGAATGTTTTATATGAGGAGTTATCTTGACCCTCAAACTAAATAGTTTGATTACTCCTTTTATTTTTATTCCTTCCTAAGTCTGCAGGTAGTTGTGAATGTTGCTAGTGAAAAGCGTAGAACTGAACAAAACAAGTGGAATGAATTGAAGTATTTAAGGGAGTGAAAAACCTTTGTAATTTATTAATTTATTCAAGACTTTTACAAAACTTTACAATTTAATTATTGGAAGATTACAGAACTGCTTCAGTGCTTCCGTACTGAGTTAAATAAACTGTACGTGCAAGGAGTAATAAATGAAATTGTTAATTTCAGTGCATCCTTAGGGAATAGTAAAGGGGGAGGGTTTACATTATTTAGAGCTCCAAATGGATTTGAGTTTATATACAGCAATAAATCTTAACTGCATTGTTAATTAACCCTGTCTCAAGCCCCTTTTTACCTTAGGGGTTGAAAGACAACACAGTGTCTGTTAGGATAACTCACCATTCATGTTCTTAAAGATGTTTAGGACTGGGAGGATTTGCCGATAATAGGGCACTAAGGCTTCTCCCACCATGTCTGCTGATACCACCAGGTGCTGGAGGACTTTCAGTGTGATGCAGATGACCTGTCGGTTTCGAAGGCTCAGTGCATCTGTGATGTATAAAGAACAACAGTCACAAAGCAGAATTAATTTTTAAAATGTAGAGTGAGGGGGAGGAGTACTTTAATGGACAAATTTAATTAAATTGTGTTCTGCTGGGGATTGTAAGTGAGCCTTTATTAGCCCAGCTTTGAAAGACCCCAAAGATGGATTGCAGTCCTGATGTTATAAAACACTGCCTTGTCTGATTGTTATTTGTTCCCACAATTTGTGCTGACTCTTCAGTAACCCAAAGAATGCAGCTCATTATTCCCTCATGCTGCCTGTGTAATACTGGCATGGTCCAAACAAATAAAAAATAAATGTTCAATAAGTACCATTTGGGGCCAATGAAACTGTACAACTGCAAGACAACCTGCAAAGGTTGACAACAGATACATTCTAGTGCCACAATTAGCCTGTCTGTATTATTGTACCCATTCATTTCATGATCGTTTTATTCATTCAACTAACAATTCCTACTATTCTAAGAACCAGTACAATGAAGTAAATGTTTACAGGAAGAAAACACAAAAAAAAACTTGTAGGCTTTTCATGTGAAGACAAACATTACCAAAAAAAAAAAAAAGAGAAAAATTGTGTCTTGCCTTGTTTTTTTCTCTTAGCTTTCAGTGTAGTGATTCTAATCTTATGATACTAAGACATTTCCTACATATGTTTTGTTTCTCTTCATTTTTGAGTTTGCTAAAAACAAATATCTCTCTGGTAATGAAAAATGCCTTCTGCTTGAGAAATATGCATACACATACACATATATACATATATATGCAAAACCCCTCAAGTTATAAGACCTTGTCTGAAATCATGCAGCTGGCTATATAAGTCGAATTTGCTGTACTATTACACATAGGTCTAATTTCTTAGTTTTCTGCTCACTTGCATAGACATCTTCGTCACTGTACTGGGAAAAGCTAAACTATAAAAGATAAGCTCATATTCAACAATACATGTTTTATAAACAAACAAAAAATATATAAATACATATAATATAAATATATATTATATATATAAATATATATATAAATATGTGATTCAATGCAATGTAAGTATAAACAATTGTGAAAAAAATATGGGAAAGAATGCAATCAAAACTGTACGAGCATTAACTTACTAGCAGCTTATTCAAGAACTGTCTGCTCACAATCAAGCTATGGCATTCAGTACTTCTGGCAGTAAGTGTTGTCAGCATACAAGAATGTTGTTCCATAGGGAATGAAGTAGAAACCTCACTCAAGAACAGCATCACTTTTTTCATCTCTTAAAGTAAATATACTGTGCCACACTCTCTCCTGCTCCTTATGCCTGTTGAGTGTTAAAAAATCAGAGCTAGAGCTCTGAAGCAAGGGCAAAGCAGGCTGGTTGTAAAAATTTGTTAAAAAAACTCTTGAAAATCAGCTAGTAAATAATCTATTTTCATGACTCTTTCCATGCTTATGAAGAGCATGCTAAAACTACTGTTAAGCAACCAAGTTAGGGAGCCCAAGGTATAAATGTACTGTAACGCATCATTCTATGATTCTAAGATAAAGAAGTGCCATTAAATGAAATTACAGATTGGCTTCCATAATTTCTTATTTGCTGGTTCCTAGTGGACTCATCAGGCTACACATAATGTCATGATGTTCCTGGGCATATTCACAAGTGGACAAAAAGTCCATCAATTCAGCTTGCTTCCATTAAGTCCCAGCAAGGACATCAGTTATTCCAGTTATTATGTTCTAAGGCTGCTTTAGTGAAGAGAGACTCGCAGAAAGATTCTAAAGATTCAGTCCAAATACCAGACAAGAAAACATTCCCTTACAGAGTAACAGGCATTGTATGTTTTCTTAACAAAGTGATTGAAAGAGGAAGCATATCATTTGCAGCGTATGTTTATTCATAACTTAACTGTCATACCCAGAAATGCTAGCTAAATGAACTGATAGGGAAATAATCAGTAACACACATACTTTTCAGCACAATAATTATTGTAAAACTTAACCAATGGCAGAAATCACAAATTCTTAATTCTTAAGCAATAAACTGCACCTAATTCCAAGAATGGTTTTTCCTGACTGTAGAAGCTGGCCCAGAGGTTAAAGGCTCTTATTTTTAGGCACATAGAGAGTATAATGTACACAGAAACGGTTACCCAAGCACTTCAGGAAAAAGCTCTTAATCTGCAGGTGTTGGCTTCCAAAAGTTTTCACAGTTTCCCGTGTTCAGACTTCTGTCCTGTGCAAAGATAACCCTCATTTGAGTGGAAGCTGGCATTATGCCAGTAAAATTCCTTAATAAAGTAAAAAATATGATTTATATCTCCTGACTAAGGAGTCCCAGCTCTTACAGCAAACCAAATGCATACTGAATTCAGAAGTCTTCACAGAACCTATTGTGAAAGTTTCCTTAACTTAGAGTTGTACTACAGGTATGCCTACAAGAACTTTAAATAGTAATATTGGCACTTCTTTCACCTTCATTCCAGAATGAATTGGATGCTTGTTCCACCTCCCTCAACACAAGGTTCTCCCATCCACCATGTAACATGCAAAACAAATACAAAGAAACAGAATTTGGGTCAAGAGTTTGAGTGCCAAAATAGAGGATATAGTAGAATCAAACAGACTGCGGAATTTGAGCCTGAAGCCCTTCAGATTGCGTAAGTCTGCAGTGTGTGTGTTAGGAAAACACTTGTAAATATCAAAAGTAAGATCAAATTGACTGCAGAACTGTTATTATTATTAAATATTTGGACCATGCCAAGCATAACAGTCAACCAGCTCCTGGCTTTATTATATTAGGCACTGTATAAACATTTAATTAGAGAATGTCCCTGCCCCTACATCACTTCCAAACATATGCTTATTTTTAAAAATCTAGTAATTATTTTCTGTGTGGTGCCATCACTGCAGACCATTCTCCCACATGAGTGAAATGAATAAAATCCTAATGTAGTCTAAGAAATAAGCACAATTCAACAGTTTGAGTAATGTCAATGATATCTGAAGGTTACCAGAAAGGAATGAAAGTACTAATATCCCTGAAGAAGAATATAGCAAATCATTTTAAAACTCTTAGTTAAGGAGAGCTACCTATCACCCAAGAAGGAAAAAATAAATTGTCTCTTTGGCTCAGTAGTTTCAGTGTTTTCTCCCTTAATGGTATGTCAGTTTGACTATTTTACTTGTGATGAGGCTGCACACTTTTGCAGTAGACCCTCTGTGTGATTAACTGGTTAATGCAAGTATACAACAAAGTATGTACTTTATGAACATTTCAATTTATACTTACACTTTTTTTTTAAACAAATATTCTCTGAAATTCTCCATAACATTTGATTCAATAAAAGTCAGTTTTAAAATGTTAACAAGTTGAGTATCTGATGCAAGACCTCAGAATCTAAGTCAGCTCTGTATTTCTGCCACTTAAAGCCACGTTTAAAAAGTTTATCTGAAATGGCACATTTTTGTGAGGGAGGTTTTCCACAACAATGTTTGTTTATTAAAGCTTGTTCACAATATGGTGATAGACAATACCAATTTATTGATAGCTTCAGTGATTTATTCTTTACTAAATTTTATTGGAAATCAGCAAATTCAGAATTTTTTTTTGTTTGAGTGGAGATTTTTCTAAAGATATATGCCACTTGTTATACATTTAGACAGAAGCAATTCATATATGCAGCAATGATTGCTCTTAAAAACTCAAGTCTTTTCCTTGAGTAACACTTGTAACATCTCAGAGAAGACCTAGAAGCTTCATACGCTGATATTTTTTGTCAAATCAGACTCCAAAATTTAATTTATTGTCTAAATACTAAAATCTGTATTTTGATAGTTCTATTTAAAGTTATGTTGATAATTTATTTCTGTTTAATTGGAACTGACCTTTGATTATATTCAACTACCTTTCCAAGTACAGCGTTATGAAACTATTTAGAAATTTTTCATTTTTTCTTTAGGTCTAAAACTAAACACTATAACCAGTTCAGTGTGCATTCTCATCTTTCCCTCTGCTGGTAAACAAAAATACCTGTGATGGAAAATTATTTCACTGAAGCCAAACGACACATAGAATAGGTCTTGTGCAACTGTGAGGTTGGCTAATGAGGCTGTGGATGCCCGTCTTCCTGGAAGCATTCAAAGCCAGGCTGGATGGGGCTTAGAGCAACCTGGTCTAGTGGGAGGTGTCCCTGACTATAGCCAAGGGGGTTGGAAGTAGGTGATCTTAAAAGTCTCTTCCAACCCAAACCATTCTATGATTCTATGATCCATCACTAAATCACTGATATTTGTAAGAAACATGATCTAGCAGAAGAGAAGAGTCAGTGGCTTTATAGAAATTTAGTTCTGCTTGTAACTGTAGTGCTTTACTAGACTGGCAGCTGCAAAGCTTGAATTCTATTAACATTCGTAGGCCCTGTTTAATTAAATAATATAAAGAAAACATTAAGAATAGAGTTTCATAAACCACATCAGTGGATAAGCCAGTTTACAGAAATCCCTCCATCCTTAGTATTCTGTCCCCCATGCTGTCTCATACTACTAAACAGCATTGAGTATCCTCTCAATGAACACAACTTCATCACCAGTGAATCATTTTAGAAAGGATTTCAGGAACAATCTACGGAACCAAAGACTAGTAATGCTGACATCTGCAGAAATTAATAGAAAGTATTCTGAATGTACTGCAAATCCTTGAAGAACAACGTGGACAAAAAAAGACAAGTAATACAGTTTTCTGAGACTTTCAAATGTATTTGACAAAGTCTCTCACTGATGACTCTTGAAACACTCGACTGCTATGGTTAGGAAAGAGCAATAATAAATGGCTACTGGGATGAGGATTGCTAGAAAAGACAAGAGTAAAGAGAAGGAAAAAGAAATAAAATATCTATATTATTTGAAACCACCTGAAGTTTCACAGAACCACAGAAACACCAAGGTTGGAAAAGACCTACAATATCATCCAGTCCAACCATCCAACTATCACTAATAGTTCACACTAAACCATGTCTCTCAACACAAAATCCAAACATTCCTGTGATCAGTTTTGAGCTGCAGAATCTAACATAAATCTTCTAATTGCAATTATTTGTACTGGTTAACAGGTACTACTGGAAAGAAGCATCCAATATTTAAGAATCAAGACAAATCTTCCAAAAAAGCTGGAGAGCATTTCTATCTTTAAAAGCATTTTAAATTTATAAAAGTTTTCTACATTTACTTTCCAGCCATGTTCTTAACAACTAGAACTGGTTCTCAAGACCAATAGTCAGTCAACAGCAAGAAAGCAATCAAACCATAAAAGGTTCTATAGATGACAGAAAGGAACAGAGATGATAAAAAATGAGGAGTACAGCCCAGAAAACTCTGTTTATTGCATAAAAATATTTTAGTATTCTGTGAAATAAGGAAGTATTTAATGATTACAAATATCTCAAGTACAGTGAAGATATCACAGGATAACGGAATTGCAGGGGTTGGAAGTGATCTCAGGAGAATATTGAGTCCAGCCCCACTGCTAAAGTATATACCCTACAGTTGGTCACACAGGTAGGCATCTAGATGGGTCTTGAATATCTCCACAGAAGGAGACTCCTCAACTTCTCTGGGCAAGCTGTTCCAGTGTTCCATCACTCTTATTGTAAAGAAGTTCTTCCAAATAAATCTGCCTAGAATAACTGCTATTGACAGGTTCAGCTCTACTCATCTAAATATAACACCAGCCCTCATTTGATATTAAATGTGATTAATTACATCGTTGTCCAAGACATCAACCCACATTTTACAACTGGATGTTGAATATAAGAAAACAAAAATAAGTTTAATTTAGAAACGTATTAGATGTTAGAAAGGACTTTGTAGGTCATGTTGAGGGAATACTGTTCTGTACATTTCTCTGGCCCACAAAAATATGTATTTCTTAATGATCATAGAAAAAAAAAAAAAAAAAAAAAAAAAAAAAAGCTTCTGTGTTCCTTAGGATAGAGATTGCTCTTTTTCAATTTAGTCAGAAGTGTTTGTCAGTCAGGTCTGCTATCCGTAGAAATGATACTTCCATCTAATTTACATTTAATGTGCAAACGTGAGCTTTATTTGGCTTTTAAGCCTAGATTCAGATTCCCTATGTGTCCTTTTTAAGATTCACAACTCATAAACAAAACATTCTGGCAACTGGGCAATCCAAGCTGCTTAAGTATTTACTTTCACATTATCTTCATTAGCAAAGCTATAACAACATGTTTCTACTGATCATCTCTACTTACTTATTCCAACTTCTGCACTATCGCCTATTATTCTTTCACTTTTGACAGAGCTGCTACAAACTAGGCCATTGATATCATCTGAGTTTACAAGTAACTTCCCTCTGACAATGTTTTTTTTATTATTTTAGGTTTGGTGGGTTTTTTTTCTTCATTTGTTTGGATCTTTTTGAATACATCAGGAAGTGAGATTCACAAACAATTGCATTAACTAAAATCGACTGAAATGAGCTGGAGTAAAGGAGATGAAACTTGCCTGCATGTCTTGGAAGCGCTTACAATCATGCTGTTAGCAAAAAAAAAAAAAAAAAAAGGTAAATGCTTACACTTAATGAAGAGCAATAGGTGCCTTTGAAAGCAGGTGCTTGCTTCCATACACTGTGTTTGATGCCCCTGATGTTGCTCATAGTAACACCAGATAAAAGGGTAATAACATCCTGCCTCCTCAGTGTGTGCTTTTGCCTGTGTATCTCATGTCAAATCCGGTGAATTTTGCAGGATTCTCAAAGTTTCAAAAAACCTAACAACAGCAAGTATAAGGAATTATGGCTTTTCCAATCTCATTATGGCAAACATAATATTGAACATAAGTTGCCTCAAAAAAAAAGAAAGTATGAAAAGGGATTTTACACTCACATAATGACCACGAAGAATTTAGAACAGGAGCATTCAATTAGCAACCAAACAGTATAACATCCCTCTCTCACCTCCTCTCTGCCTTTTCCTGGCTATTCTTAGCTGCCTATAGATAAGATCAGGCCACATGTCAGTTTTAAAATAAATCAATGCATTACTGAAAGACATGGGGTACAGACAGACCTTTTTGTGCCCTAAAAATAAAGGAATGCTCCAGTTTCTTATAGGCAGCTCTGCTTGCTACCCCAGAGATGTATATCTGGGTTCTATTCTGCGTCCTGCCAGAAATACAGTTTGTGATTAGCAGAATTAGCCTCCTTCCTGCCCTGTCTATAGTATGACAATAACAGTATGGAGCCTCCTGGCAAGGGAGAAGATATTCTTCTCTGCATTATACATCAGAATTTTTGTAGTACCTACAGTACTCCTCTATGAGCGGTACATCTCAAATTATGGATCTCAGTTTTAGTTTAAATAAAACAGTGGGTTAGCCTACGCTATGTGTGAAATGGAATTAAAAGTCTTAACACCTTGAGATATTTGCATTTTCTGATTCTGCATTTTTTAATTTTTAGTTGGATTTATTACAGGCTTGACATTCCAGATAATTTGTTTTTCCTATTCTTCTTACATCATTCAGTGACAATACTTGTAGATAATTTTATCACAGTTTGCCATTGCAAAATAAAATATGATTTGAATTCTTATTTTGAGAAACCAGAATATATTTCGAATACTTTTTGAAAAATCAGCATCTCCAATCTGAATTTTTTTCTTCCTCACAATTTTTCAAAACCAAACATCTGTCAAGGTGGCAAATAAAAATAAGGAATTATTTCAGTTTTTTTTCAGGAAGGAAACTGTATTGGTTAATTTCAGCTATCTCCCTTTTCTTAGTCATTGCTTGTTTGCATAACTGGATAAAAATTTGTAGAGGTGATTAGGACTAAGAGTAAACCTCATATTTATTAAGTAATTTCATTTTCATCTCTAAGATACAATATTCAAAAAGTGTGAACTTTAAACAAATCATTAGTCACGGGTAGGTTGACAGATTTCTCCTTAAATCTTTTAATTATACAAAAAAATTCTAATTTAATTTAAAAAGTTTTTTTGAGAGCAGCCTTTTGCTAATATTTCCCTTCAACACAAACGCAGGAGTGAAATCTGCTTTTAAAAGCACTTCATTTGCAGAGTTATTTTTCTGTTTTTCTTTTATCCCTTTCCTCTCCATCATATATATATGTTGCCTAACGATCAATTGATTTGCTCTTAGTTGCAGTAGAAATATAGTAGTGGTCTAAAAGAAGACTGGTTAATCAGATATAACACACCCAGAGGAACACTTTAGAGACAGTAATCTACATAAAACATAGCTGAGCTTATTGGGGATGGAGCTTAGTCACAGAAATATACAGCTCTAACTACACTGTTATATTACACGTGCACAGAGAATTTCAAAAACTCTTAGAGGTATACACTTCCAGGTTCCTTGAAATGGTGTGTGTGTTTTTAGCATACTATTACTGGTTTAGTCAGGAAGAAGGATTTGTCATATTTAGATGCTATTTGGTCTCTTCACACTTCACAAATAATACAGAAGCTTTGAAAAAAAGACAAAAGCAACAAAAAGACACCAGCGAACCACTGTACAGTAAAATAAAACAGAGCCAACAAATAAATTTAGCCAGCACATTCTTGAATTGGTTTCAGTACCTTAAATACTGATTCAATTTAAAAGGCTATATATCAAACCCATATAAATATCCTTACCTAGCACTCTTTTTCTAATGCTAAAAGCTGTGCAACCAATAAGGCTTCTAGGTAATTATTTTTAAGCTAGATTCTACTCTCAGCTAGACTTTTAAATCCCAAATGGAGCTGCTGTCATAAACTTGCAGTTTTTTCTGAAGACACTATTTCAGCTTTCAAAACAAAAATACCACTATAAATTTATTTGGATGTTGTTGAAAATAAAGATTTAAAGAAATGACATGAATCCTGTCTTAGAGAGAAAAATGAGTGATGTTGTTTTCATAACCTTTCACAAATATCGCTTACAGAGTAACCATTCTTTAAAATTATATACTCCTTTTGACATTTTCAAAATCTACAGGAAGATATAGTGACATCACTAATTGATCTTTTAAAAGGAGAACAAAGCTAATGAATAAAACAAAACAATTCTGATCTTTCCAGTATTAACACATCAGTATTATCAAAAGCCAAACTATATCCCTTTTCCCCTTTTCTAAAATTCTGCTTGACAGTTCATTCTGTAACACAAAGGGATCGGCTGTTTTATTCTGCATTAGCATGGATGCTGAATCATCTACAGAAATAGGGCAAAGGACAGCAATGTTATCATTACTGATCAACCATAAAATAAAAATCAAGTATATCAACATGGCTTTTTAGTGCTAAGATTATATAGTTTACACCTGGAAAAATAAATGGAAGTCTGCTGGCACAGATTAATGTTAGTTTACCTATTCAACTCTCATACTCTCTTTCTCAATTTAAAAAAAAAAAAAAAGAAAAGAAAAGAAAAGAAGTTGTTGCATCAAAACTGCCTAGTGGTAATGCTTCTGTATCCAAGAATTTTTCAGGAGAGGGCAAATTAGCATGGGCTGAAACCCCATTTCTAATAAAACAATTCTGTCATGTTCCCACACTGAGAAGACAGCATGACACTGTCTGGTTTACTAGCATATGTATAACACATAGACTTGAGAATCATATTATCAAACTAGAGAAGGATATTGGTTCAAAATATAATCTAGTGAAGGTATAGATCTAAAGAACCAGGAAGGACAAAACAGTACATGTGAAAGAACAGATGTTTCAAAAAATTAAGTTTTAGTCTTAGTGGTATTCCATCTCAGATTACATAATGTTTGTTTCTACAGAAAATGTTAGAGTAGATAATTCTGTAATTTTGATCTGATGATTTCTCCTCTCATTTCAGATGAACTGCTTTATACAGCAACAGACTTACATAATAAATGCATAAAAATCAGGTAAGAAAATGTCCCTTCACATTTCCAAAGACAATGAGTCATTCTGTAATGAGAAAAAGACTCAACAGACAGGCTATTTTTCTGGAGAACTGCATCTATCATGTGATTGAAGGCATAAACCTTCTGGCCTTACATCTTATGAATTACTCAAGTTTGCAGTAATCTACATGAAATTTACGGCCTGTCATGTTTTGTTGCTTAATTAGCAACTTGTCAAAAATCTATGCCATATAAATGCAATTTTAGTTTTTTTTAACTCCCACATCTTCACCTACTTTTTATTGGGATAATGAGCTGAGGAATGACAGGAAGAATCTTGTTTTCACCATGTTCCAGCATGTCGTGGATTCCTTGACGAGCAAAAAACTCATATGGAAATGTCATTTCACAAAGTCCGTCAAAAAACAAAGGCAGATAATAATGATAGTCCAGCTTCTCAATTTCTACCTGAAAATATAAAATAAATAGTCAAATACAATTTTACAAAACAAATACAATATTATCAGGTTGACACATAATTAGTGCCATCTAATAAGTACATTTAGAAAATAATAATTGATTTTATATCACTGAAGAGTATCATTGAGTATCATTAAGTCTCCAGCAAGATATATCACAAGATACTGAAATACCAAAAATATTTGATGTAAGGATCAGAAAGAAAATTAGTATGCTCACATATACTTTCTGAACAGCTGCCACTCAACTCAGTTGTTTAGATGAAACTAACATTTCAAGCATCTGAAATAGCATTTGAAAGCTTCCTGGTTTTTCAGTACCAGATCCTTTCCTTTTTTCTTATATACCTTACTCTGTAAGTCACCCACAGGAATCAATGCTGTTATTTCAAGCATAAATTATTATTGTTATTTCAAGCATGGTTTGCTTCAGAAAAATCTGATCACTATATGCTCACTTGGACATTCAAAAGAACAAATAAGAAAAAGAATCCTGTAACCAAAAACATATCCAGCATTGTACAAGTATCAGTATTTGCATAGAATACCCAACTTCCTAGAATATTGACCTAATTTTATTTGTTACTCATTTCAGGAACAGAATTCTAAGAAAATTTCATTGAAAAATCATAGTGAAACTAAGTACCTATTTCTAATAGGAATCTCCCTCCAATACTAAACTAGAAAGTGAGGGATTTTGCACCTACCTTTTCTTTTCTCTACTCATCATTATCCTGATGTTACATACATTCATGATAGCCAGTGAGAAAAAGAATTTGTTTGCTTTCAGTTTATTAGAGCTCTGAATATAGCTAAGAGGTTCTCAACAGCCAAGCATTTCCTCTGAAAAGCTTAAGATCATCACAACTACTGAGAGACCAATCCATCTCTTTAGGTAATCTCTTCTTTAAAACACTGCCTAACTGTTACACTATTTTTCCAGTGAGATGGTATTTTGGAATTTGGTAAGCACTTCCTCCTTCACATCTAACAAACTTTATCACAGAGTATGCTGAAGCTCAAAACATCCTATGAAAAAATTTCTCAAGTTAAGCAAACCAATACCCATCCCTTGATTTAGGGCCAATAACATTCTCACTTGAATCATGGAAGTCAAGCAAATACCAGACATGCATTGGCCACTGTCATTCATTTTCCACCCAGCCTGACTCTAAGCAGACCTGACCTTGCACATCATAGCTACTGACTAGACCACTTCAGTCTTTCACGTTACAACTGATCTACTTATGATAAATGAAAATTAAAATGGAAAAAGTATTTGAAAGTAAGTCCTTTATATTTGCTGTGAATATCTCACTATTGGCAGATGTAGAGCCAATTACATACTTCAATACCCTCACATATGAGAATGTTGATCTCTAATGAGTCTAAAAAGAATTACTGCATTATAACTACCTACAAACAAACAAAATCAATTTCTAGTTGTGAGCCATACAGAGGAAGGAAAAAATAAAATCCACATTTCCTAGCAGTGAATCTATAACATTATATATGATTGACTTTTTTTTTTTTTTTTTTTTTTTAATTTCAAAGCAACCAAAAAAATAAAATTCAGAAGATATTTACATTATGTGTATTTATAGTTTTTGACACTGAGCATGTTATGGATCAGGCTTGTGAGCTAGTAAAATAGCTACTGCAGACTTCTGTTTACAAGCCTAATTCAGAAGCCAAATTCCTAACTACAGAGACAAGTTTTCGTCAAGTGAGAAATGGCCAGCTAGTCAAAAAAATATTGATGAAAAAGGAAGAGCAAGAAGAAGACATTTTTTCTTGTCCTCTGTCCTTCAGTGTTTTTCTTTTTAACTTCTAATTTGTAGTTTACACAATTATCTGATTACAATCTCATTACTGGAAGTTCGGCTTTCAGAAAATTTAGAACAAAATCTACAAGTACTTGTACCTGGGCAAAGCTTTAGATGTGAAAGTGAGATATATGTATTTTTTAAAGTTGTGTTTTTTGTTTTTTGTTTTTTTTTTTTTTTCCAAAAGAAAACCACCTTTGTCAGAATATAACTCCATTTCATTTGTTTTCTTTTTTAAAATGCATTCCTTACATGGACTTTAGACAACTCTTTCAAAATTACAAACAATTTCCAGGGAAGTACACAACCTTGTCAGGTATAAGGATCTGCAACTATTCTGATCAAAACATACAAAATAGAATCCTTCGTATTTTTTCTCCTTCTCTCTCTTAACATCTCATCTTCTCTGCATGTACCAGCAATCTTTTTTTCTCAAAGATTTTCTGATAGTCTGAGCAACTTCACTCAGCTATTCTTTGCCCTTAAAATCTGACTTTTATGATCCAGACATGAAGAAAGCTTATGTGTTCAAAAGGTTCTTCAATTTGTCTTCCCAGTGATAATATCTACTCATTAAACAATGTAACCTTAGCACTGACTTACAGTACATTACATAAACATAAAAGTGGTACATTAACTTTGAGGACAATACGATTTCTGGTTAAAAAAAATATTTTTTTCCACTATACAAAACTTGCTGTTGAAACAATATCTCCACAATATACTGGTATTGCAAGCACTAGATAACAAAGCACTTGTGGGTACTCTTCTCAATTAGTTTCCAAAGCCATCAGTGGACAGCTTTGGATCAGTGGTATGTCTTTGAAAAGAACTCTGATTTCTATCTCAATTCTTGAAGTGTAAGCTGTCCAAGCATACAGCATATTTTTACTTGCGTTTTGTGCTCTATAATAACTCCCACAATATGGATCCCGGAAATATTTTGTCTTACATTCCATGGTGTGAAACCCTTTTCTTCTGTGTTTACTGTTTAGCCTTTAAAAGTGGCTATTATACAACTGTTCAGAGAAAAATGTGATTTTTCTGCTTACGCCCACAAATCCTGTTGTTCAAATCCATACACAAAAAGTGCTGATGAAAGACTAAATTCTTGGCAAAACTTGTTCACATCTCACAATAATGCTGCAAATATGAACTCAAAATAATTATTAATGAACTTTCATGTAGCGGTAAGTTGAACCAAGAACCTGAATTTTCAGTAATTAGGTCAAATAAAAAAATCCATAAGTTACTATAAAATATGATCAGACAAGACCACTGTGTAAGCATCAGTAAAATCTTCTGCTTCGTGGCATTTCTGAGCTACCTATGTCAAAAATAAACAATATACAGTTTATACTTCTCTTATCAATGTGTATAATTCACCGAAGCACAAGATGGATGGAAAGTATCACTTCTGGAAGGAAAGTATCACTATGTAAAGGCAGTATCACTTTTACAGAATTATTTTTTTCTGCAAGAAAGCCATTCCTATGAAGTAGCTAAAAGTGAGAGGCAAGTCTGCTGGGATAATGAGAAGCCCAAGTTTAGTCTGTAAATAGTAAAAAAAAAAACAAAAAAACAACAAGTTCCCTGGCTAATCTGCCTGATAAAGGGAGAAAGCAAGATAGCTGAGAAAACTTAAGGTATAGAAGTTTGGCAACTAGCATATTACTGACCTTTCTTAAACAAACAAATTTAAAGCAATCTGAGTTTTAGGAGATAGCATTTAACGTATAGAAACAGTGTATTTTCCATCTTATTATTATCCACATAATACTATATGTTTTTGATACAATTATCAAAAAACTGGATTTGATCTCTCAAAAACACTGTATCAGACTGCTTATAAATTCATTCAATTCCTTTATCTAAAACATTAAGTATATAAGAAGAAACTGCAATTTTTGGTTTGATAAGGAGAAAAAGGAACTTTTGTAAGCATAGTAAAGATTTTATATGGATTCTCTGATAAAATAATTGTTTTCTTTAAGATTTTTTTTCCATTCCATACCACCTTCAGTTGAAAAATTCTAACTATTTCATCTCCATTTCCTAGCTTAGTAGAAAGAGAAAAGCAGAAATATTCTTAAATATTCTGTTTTGAAGTTCTTTCTGATTTTAGGAAAAAAAGCTTTCCTTCCACTTTAGTTCAAAGTTCTTTTTTTTGTCTTCAAACATTCTCTACCTGTAATCAAGACGAAGCTTGTGCATTTTACCGTTTGTGGTTTATTCCCTTCAGTATGTTTGTTCCCTTTAGTATATCTGTCCTTTTAGTATATTTGTCATACATGGGTTAACATTTGTCATGTTAATCCATAATGGGAAGTCTGTAGTCTTCTCTATAGAACATCAAATGCTTATTAATATTTTCTAGACCTGATTAGACGGTGTTTTTAGTATGGTAACTTTACTTATGGTGCTTATATTTCAAAACTCAATCCTACTGTTGCATTTAGTCCTTAAAGGTTTACCAATAAAAAGATTCAGTTTGCTGAATTTCACCTTTCAGTATATACTGCATAGGATCGTAATATAAAAATTCTCTCTTGAAAGAACTTTAGCGTAAATTATTACCTATATTCTACCTATAAAAATGAGAGACCTACAGTTTACATTCTCCAACACAATAAGGTATGTATCTTGGATGGAGATCGGTGTCCTCCAGGGCTTGGTGTTGGGAACGATACTCTTTAGTAACAGAGTTGTAACACCTCTCCTGCAAGGACAGGCTGAAAGCTGGGGCTCTTTAGCCTGAGGAGAGGAGGCTATGAGGGGACCTGATAGCAGCTTTTCGTTACTTAAAAGGGCTGGATACCTGAGCTAAGGACAATAGGATGAAGTCCACCAAGACCAAGTGTCAGGTCCTGCACTGTAGGCTTGGGGCAGAGTAGCTGGAAGACTGCATGGAAGAAATGGACCTAAGGTGTTGGTCGATGCTAGGCTGAACGCCAGTAGCATGCCGTTGTACTGAGTTCTAGTGAGGGACACAAAGAATAATGCATTCAGTTTTGGGGCCTGCACTACAAAAAAGATATTGAGGCCCTGGAGCATGTCCATAGAAGGGCAACACAGCTGGTGAAGCATTTGGAACACAATTCTGATGAGGAGCAGCTGAGGGAACCAGGATTGTTTTGTCTAGAGAAAAAGAGGCCCAGAGGAGATCTATTTTCTCTCTCTTTATTGAAAGGAGACTGTGGTGAGGTGGGGGTCAGCCTCCTCTCCTGCATAACTAGTGGTAGGATGAGTATGGCTTCAAGTTGGGCCAGGGGAGCTTGAGGTTGGATCTTAGAAAAAAAAAAATTCCTAAAAGTGGTCAGGCCATGGAATGTGTTGCCCAGGGAGGTGGCTGAGTCACTGTCCCTAGAGATGTTCAATAAACATTTAGATATGATAATAAAGGATATGGGTTAGTGAAGAAATATTGGCGGTAGGTGATGATGATCTTGGAGGTGTTCTCCAACATTGGTGATTCTATGGTTCTACCTGAACATACACCTCAAAAGTGAAGTAATACAACTCTATCTCCACAGACTAATTTCTTGTTTGACTTTCTCCCTCAGTTTCCTCTCAACTGAGACTGCCATCTAATTCTTTGCAAATTCTGAAGAGACGCTCAAAATAAAATTTATCTACTTTGGCTCAGGTTTGATAAATATGAAAGACCGCCATCTAATTCTTTGCAAATTCTGGAGAGACGCTCAAAATAAAATTTATCTACTTTGGCTCAGGTTTGATAAATATGAAAGAGGAAAATAACTGAAACAGAAGTCACCTGATCACAAACATTTGGCTATATGGCAAAAGCAGTCTACTCGTAACCTTTTATAAGCAATATAAGCTAGAACTGCATTATGATGACCTCTGTAACATTATAGAAAATAATCAAGTTTATGTCATTGTAGCAGACATACTCCACAGATACTATATTCAGGACAACTGCTGCATGGCAATGGTCATTTATTTGATAACCACAATATTTTACTTTTGGTTTCCACACTAGAAGATGACAACCTAATCATACCAGTGTTAGTGAGAAGGACAATTTAATAGTTAAAAAAAAAAAAAAGATCATATTGTTCAATAAATAAATAGAGGATCAATGAGTGGGGGAGAAATAAGGGCAAGAAGAAGGAAGACATACATCTGTATAAAGGCCTTCCCATTTAGTGAGAGAGTAAAAATAATCATCCTGCAATCTCACCTATAAATGCAAGCTAGCAATTACATTTTATTTAAGAAATGTTTTGTTAGCTACGTCAGTGAATGTGAGCTGTGCCATACAGAAGCTAATCTAAATATATATATATTATTATATCTAAATATATTATATTATATTATATTTAGATATATCATATATATATCTAAATATATATATATCTAAATATATATATATCAATAGACTTCTAAAGAGTGTGGGTTCTCTTCTTGAATCTACTTTTTTTTTTTTAAGTTGTTCTGCCTGGATCTAGATTTTATAAGCATACATTTACACAAAAGAAAAGGCATGATTTACCAATATCAAAGAGAACAGTAGTATCCATACAGACAAGTCAGAATGACCAAAAATACAAGTTTATGAGATACAGGTCTTACTTTTGTCACTTTTAACACTGCATGTCATGCTATAAGGATTACTGCTACCAGTGTAGGAGTTCATCAGTATGTTATAGTAATAAAAGAAAAACTTGAGCAACCTAATTAATTATAAGCCACCAACATGATGTAGATGTGAAAAGGGCATTTACCAGATAGTTACATAATAGATGGGAAAGCATTACTATACAAGGCACTTGTAAGATTGTGTCTGTTATTATGACCAATTTGTCCTAATATAAAACAACCAGATTTTATTCACATGTTCTGTACTGGAAGTAACAGGAACAAACAGATAATATGAACACTGCAAACTGGAAGAAATGCACACACCAAAAAAAAAACAAACAGGGAAAATAAACGTTTTTAAAATTTTTAATCTATTTGTCCTCTAATTGCTTTAGATTATCTGAGCCAACTGGTTTCTAGAAAAGTATGCAAAATATTCTATTTTAGCACAGCAAATAGCCATAGATTATGCTCACAGGATTGCTTTCTTTTAACTAATAAGAAGCACTATGAATAGAAGATGGATGCACCCTGAGAATAGTGCTCAGTAAGCACAACAGACAGAAGTAGAAGGTACTCAATAATTTTTTGTGTGAAGCAAATTATGGACCACAGAATAACCTCAGTGGCTGACGAAAGTATTTCCACTACTTCAGAAAGAATGCTGTTCTATTTACATTCTTTTTACTGTTCAAAGACTTGCTGAAACCTTGTTAAACACACCCAATTGTTCCATTGTTTTCCTTACACGAATTATTAACATCCACAAGCACAGTAAATTTGAAACTTTAGACTAAGAAAGCCCTAATCACTTTTATCTGCAATTGCATAACATAAGCATTACATGATGTGAAGAGATAATTTGCGTTTACAGCTATCAAACAATATTTTTTTGTACTACATACACCTACTTTGAGGTGAATGCCAGGGAATGACTGCTCTGAGGCCCATAGCTCCCTAAAGAGATTAATTCGCACCCTCATCAAGGACCACTGAAATCCGCCACAGCTGCACTCAGGAACCAGCAAGGAGCAGAGGACAGATTCTGCCCCATCACTATAGAAGGTACTATTGTGAAGAAGAAACTTTCAGTTTTGTAGCTGCTTAACTAGACAACAATGTACAGATTTCTAAAAAGGAAAGCAAGGAAGACAACACTGTATAATTACTCCATTTTCAAGGCAGAAGTTGAAGAATAAGAAAGCATAAAGAATTCTGGCTACCCTTTGGAGGCAGACATATCGATCTTCACTGATCACTTTTGCAATATATAGTTCAGTTTAAACCATACTGAAGGAACCTGCTCAACAAAACATATACAGTGCAGCATGTCAGCAACGAACTTGTTTAAACTTTTGGAAAAAATACTGAAATAATTTTTGCTACTGTTTTAATGAGATGAAAGATAAACGCTATTTGTAAAGAGTGAATTATGCAGTCAAATCAGGAAAGAATGTCAACTGATTTTATTTTTTATTATACATTCAGAAGGACAGTGACCAAGCAGTTGTTTTTGAACCCGTTGGTACTAATCTTCTTTTTCTACCCTAATTATTAACGAAAAGCTATCTGTTAAATTAACTTGAAATTCTTCAGCTTTAATGTAAATAATACAAAACCAGGAATAAATTGAGAAAAGCAGGAACACTGGGATAATGGCACAGGGAAAAAAAATATCTGCGGCCAAAATTAAAAACAACCGTCTGAAGATTTACTTTGATTTAGTGATTAAGGCATACCATAAAATATCCGGAAATCTTCAAACAATATAATGCAGAATATATTCAATTTCATAATAAGTTTCAGACAAGTACACAGAAAAAAGTCAATAGTTGTATAGCTTTAGTGAAATAGTGAATACTTTTAATATCTGTTACTATGCATTATTATTTGAGTATTTATACACAGTATATATTTTTTAAAATGTAATAAAAATGTGGAAAATGAAGGGCCCAAAGGGAAATTAGAATGACAATTTTTTTTAAGTTAAGAGTTTTCAGTTAGACTGTTCCCATTGCCTTTTGACTCTTGACATTTATCTCGAGGTGGGAAAGTTAGCAAAAAAGTTATAATAAATAGAATAAAATAGAATACTCTGTTCATTCTCCTAATTAGAAAAAGAAGAGATATTTCCTCGAATGCTTCAAAGTTAGTCTACATTAGTATCTTACTTCGGAACAGTTGTGCAATTTCAAAGTTAATCCTGAACAGAAATGGAACATTTTGTGTGCTGGAAACGTGCTTCTGTTTATAGTTGTGATTCACCTATTTTTTATTTAAGCCTTTTCCATTTTTCCTTTATTGTAAGTACAGTAAAGGGGTTACTGAAGTCTTTATACAGGAGGAGAAAAGCTAGCCACTTGCTCATGAACTTCAAAGACACATTGTGATGGGGGGATTTCTGAGCACTGCCAGAAAAAAACAACTATACCTATCATACATATGTTCCAATTTTTTTTTTATTTTATTTTATTTTTTTTTTTTTTAAGATTTTATTATACTATTAAGTTTGGAAGAATTCTCCCCTTGCTTTTTGCTAACCTCCAGAGATGTAACTAAATTTTTTTTTGGACATCATTATCAGTAAGCATGGAAAGTTATACAGAACAGGAAGGGAGTCCTCTCAGTAAATTCATAATATTCATAGTCTATTCAATCATTTCTTATCATGCAATCTCACTAATTTTACATGACGCTTGCAAAATTCTCTTAATGAGAACAACCTATTTTTCATTTTTCTTTCTTTTTAAGGATCAATACCTCTAAAAACTATAATCAGAATCCTAAATGTACGAGCACCTAGTGACTTAACTAGTTGTCTCATAAGTTTTGTAAGAACTGAGAAGCTGTTATATGACACTAAAGGAGAGGTTTTACATGTCTCCTACTCCAATAAAATAGGCTTGCTAGACAAAGAGCAGAAATCTGTAGACTGCACTCTGGAGATTCAGCTTATTAAAAGCAATCTAAGGGATAGATTTAAGAGTAAAAATAATAGATAAAGGATATCTGGCTCTGTAGATATTAAATTAGGATTTCAAAAAGCTTTCAATAGAGTCATTTTCAGGAGATTATTAAGTTAACTTAGTAGCCACAGGAGGCAAAATGAAGTCCTTTCATGAATTAAAAGCTGGTTACAATAGAAGAAGCAAAAATGTTAATGGAGGAGTGTCCAGGGGATTAGTAGAAATGATGCTGCTTAGTATATTATCAAAGACTACCACAATTTTAAAATAAAAGCATTACTTAGAATGATAGGAATAATGAAACATTGCAAATAGTTGAAACTGATGAAATGATATATCAGTGTACATAGTAAAGTTGGAATACATGACAAAAAATAAAAATTGTACATTATTTTTACAACTTACAATGCTACAGTTTCTGCTAATTGTATTTCTCAATGTGAAGGCCCTATCACAAACTAAAAACATATTTTTCTTTTTTTTTTTTCTTCAGGGGAAAAAAATCATTAAGTTCATGCAGAAATTAGGTTTATCTGAAAGGATAGTGAGAACAGTGAAAACAGTTATCTCCCTCTAGGTCCAGAGCTCCCCTTATGTGTCTTGCTCTTTGCATGCTCTACCAGCAAAATGAATCCTATCTTGCACGTTCTCCTCTGTGAGTATTCCAAGAGGAAGGTGTTAGCCAGAGAAGGTCAGGTCATCCTCTGGTAACTCTTTCTGGTTCTATTAATGCCACATTTGCATTGGAAAGTCATATATAAGTTCTTGACTGGAACTGAATAAAGCACGGAATCATTTAAGTTGGAAGAGATGTTTAAGGGTCACCTAGTCCAACTCCCCAACAGGAGCACCTATAGATAGATCAGATTACTCAGAGCACTGTCCAGACTGATAGTGAATGTCTCCAAGGAGAGGACACACTCAGCAGGTCCCAGTGCCTCACTACTTTTATCATAAAAGATATTTTTCTTATATCTACTCTTGTCTCGCTCCAATTTATAGGAGGGAGAGGAGGTTCTTTTATTACCTATATACCTGGTGTGAGATTAAGAAGCAACGGTTCAAACGTTGGTCCGACCAGTTTATTACAAATCTTAATCAGGGAAATGGGGAAGGGGAGGGTGGACGCTATTATGATTAGGGTAATGGGGAAGGGAAGGAGAGTGATAGAAAAGATAGAAGAAGCAAGGAGTCTTTATAGGCAGCAAGAGGGACATAGTCACCACCATGGATCCAGCGAGAGTTCCATCTTTGATCCTCAGTAGTGGTGGGTCATCAGGCAGAGCTGTTCTATTGATGACGACAATGGCGATGATGGCCCCTTTTCAATAGTTTCAAAGTGGTCGAGTCAGCTGTCTTTGGAGTGACAGCTCAAATCCAAAGTGGTTGAGTCAGCTCTCCTTTGAGTGACAGCTCAAACCCAAGGTGGTTGAGTCAGTTCTCCTTGCGGTGGCAGCTTCTGGCTCTGGGATCTCAGCAGGAACCTCCTTTGTTCCCATCTTCCAGGCCTTACCAGCAGATAAGAGGGAGCAGGGATGCCTATCTGCATCCTGTTTTTCACAGAACACGATGGTATCGTTCCCCAATTTTCCCACACCTATCTGGAGCTGTTTAGTCACAGGCCAAATCTTCCACCAGTAAACACTCCTGAGCACTCTCATCCGCTCTTCTACAGAGCAAGCAGCTCTGGAGGAAGGGGCTTTCAAATGTTCCCAAAGCGATATCCATTGTCACACGGTTAGCACCCATTAGTTGCCTCCTCAACAAATAACTCAGAGTCTTATCACAAGAAATACCTCAGGAAGCAAGCTTTGAGCCAAAAAACAAAGAAGGATTCTCACAACTCTAAATCTCCCCTCTTTCAGGTTGAAGCCATTTCCCCCTGTCTTATCACAATGGTCCCTATTAAAGAGCATCTCCCCTTCTTCCTTAAAGCACCCCTTTAGATACTGACAGGCTGCTATCAGGTCTCCCTGGAGCATTCTCCAGTCTGAACAGCACCAACTTTACGAGCCTGTCCTTGTAAGGAAGGTGTTCCTTCCCTTGGATCATTTTTGTAATCCTCTTCTGGGTGTGCTCCAACACATCCAAATCTTTCCTTTATGAGGACTCCATATCAGGATGCAGTATTCCATGTAAAACCTTACCAGTGCAGAGTAGAGGAGCAGGATCATCTCCCTCGAGCTGCTGGCCATACTTCTTTTGATGCAGCCTAGGCTTTCTGGACTGTGAGGGCACATTGCTGCCTACGTCCAGCTTCCTATCCATCAGTACCACTCAGATCTTTTTTAGCAGAGCTGTTCTCAATCCTTTTGTCCTCCAGAATGTAGTGGTAGTGGGAGCTCGCCTCATCCCAAGTGCAAGATCTTGCATTTGGATTTACTGAACCTCATGAGGTTCACCTGGGCCCACTGCTCAAGCCTGTCTAGATCCCTCTGCATGGCAACCCATCCCTCTGCACCTCCCTCTGAGCTGCACCCCACAGCTTGGCATCATCAGCAAGTTTGTACTTGATCCTACTGCCACTGCACCTGATAAAGGCATTAAGTGTTGGCCTCAGCATCGATCCCTTGGAGACGCCACTCAAAACCAATCTCCATCCAGACACTGAGCCACTGACCACCATTCTCTGGACTTGATCCTGCAGCCAGTTCTTCATCCACTGAACAGTCCATTTCAACTAAGTTCAAGAAGCTGTTTCAATTTTCATCAGTATATGACCCGCTATTAAAATACAATTAAAAAGGCATCATAGTAATATTTAATACTAGTTAGAACACTATATATAGTGAAATGTATTTAAATACTTTTTTGTAAGAGTGATAAATTTTCTCCAGTAACTTGAGTATCTTATGATACCTGTACCTCTACAATATCTGGAATACTTCACTCACCAGCAATAGATTACAGGCTTTATAAAACCTAATTTTCAGTAATGTGAAGAAAAGGTTAGGTAAAAAATAACTGATCAGTCCTGTGGCTGCCCTATAGACAAAAAAACTACATTCAGTTCCATGCTGTTTAACATCTCTTAAAGATGGAAACTTCAGTTAAATCTTAGACGATGTTCAAGATCAAAGACTAACAAAGACCGAGGGTTTTTCAGAGTGCGAGAAGGTTCTCTGGTATATGCTGACAAAGTAATTGCATTGCTGATTGTTTTACGCTGAGAACTCCTGAAAACCAACCTCCAAATTTCCAAGATATTTTGCAGTACATACACTTGGGAATCTGTTCCACTGGCTCAATGGGTTCAGCTTCCAATGTATAATTATGACTATCCTCCTTATGAAAAAGCAATGCATGAACATATCCAGATAAACATCTAGTGTCCAGAAAGAAAAATAATAAAATGTTAATAAGGGAAATAATGTAAAATGTTAATAATAAAGCTGTATACCTAGACCAGAAACTGCTGCACTTTACAAGCAAAAAAGTTCACCGATTAGAACTTCCTGAAACAAGCTGAAGTAAGCAGGGTCATAGTCTATGAATCTTCACTAACATCAAGAAGAATACTAAGAAAGGAAAACTAAAGTATTTTCATTGTCTGTGTGTCTAATAAGGAGCACAGGCCAAGAGAAGCACTGGAACAGAAGACTGTCTAGGAAGGGGTAAACCACCAGAAATCCTTTGTTCCACAGACTCCAAGAATCCTGGAAGATAACTCTGAATTTATTTCATGCTTTTCAGTCATGGTCTGGTGGAATGAGACAATGAGTGACACTAGAAGGTCTTCAGAGATAAGAGAGATATCTACTCGCTGTAGATAGGCGAGTCAAATACTAAATGAAGAAATTTTAGACATTGATAAAACCTTAGAAATGGAAGGGAATACTGCACCATCTGCTGGTTGATACCAAACGATGTGATGGTGTTGTCCTCTTTCAATAGTGAAAGAGTTGAACAAAATAGGCAGAAGATGGTAAATATCAAGGCTTTATTTGGGAACAAACAGATCAGGCTGCCATAGAGAAGTTTAAAGACACTTCTTGTGAAAATCAATACAATTCCAATTAAGTCATAACTCAAATAGAAGTGAATGCTCTTCAGAATTTATAATCTGCAGTGTGATCAAAATGTTTCCATGGTCTAGATCAACACATATAAACAGAACAAGGCAGGAGTAATTCTCCGACAATGACAAAACTATGCCAAGACTGTGCTAACTATTCACTGAACAGTGTCCATACTCGAGCCCCGTCACTTTACTAGAATAACTGTGGAGGTAGGCATGAAGTAAACAAATTGAGGTGACATGAAAAACACAAACTTATTTTAAAAAAACATAGAAGTTTGCTTGAGAAGCTTTTAAATACTGTAATAAATCAAAAATATGTGAACAAAATTTTTGTTGCAGGTATATCACTCAGGAATTTTGAGTTGATTAGACTATATTACTGTCATGAAGTTAAAAATAAACTTTGCTTTAGAAGGAGATTATAGTCACTTGTGGCATCTGCCATGAATGTCTGTGAAATGAATCACTGAACACAACTCTTACATTGATGGTGTCACCAAAGATAGCACTTCACAGGTGGGAAGAAGTCTTCAGAGGACTTTTAGTCATTCTATCTTCATGACCTCTATTAGTTGTTGTTTGTTTTTTTCCCCTCTTGAGATCATATGTTGATTTAAAATTCAAAATAAAAATACAGAAATTGTTTGCTTCTTTGTGACATTGAATTTATTATCATTTTTTTTAGTAAATACCAGAGATAACTTATCTAGCTATTCTCATTAGGATTAACTATGCAAAATGATATGCAAGCCCAAACAGTTTTGTTCAGCTAATGGAAACAGTAGGAGTGTTATCATGACTGAGAACACAAGCTAATTAGATAAAGCCCTTTCCGAATTTGGTGCCCATAACAAATCCAGAAAGGTATGAAAAAAATCGCCCTTCAGAGAAGCCAATTGTTGATCAAACAAACAAGACTTGAATTTACAAACTGTCCCTCATGCAGATTTTTAATTTATTAGAGCTTCATCTGCTCTTTCAAGAACATATGTTTTACAAATGGTTCATTTCAGTAAGATATAAATCATGGAACCAGACTGGAACCATGACAAAAGTATCTGGAATGACAGATTATTTTGTATAAGACTTGGATGAAATATATTACAATGTACTGTAAAACCTAGGGTTTTATTTTGTTGTATTATAAAAGTAATACTCAAATTGCCTTTAAAGTTTAAAAAAAAAAAAAAAAAAAAAAAGGGCTTCTGTAATACAGGAAGATTCAATGGTTGTTTGCTTAAGTTCAAGTAACATTTCTCATAGTAAAATGTATTTTTCCTACTCAGCAACTTAAAGTAAAGGATTATTTGCTCTTTAAAACCATTTAAACTGGCAACCATATTAAAATATCAGAATATGGCCCTCTCTCAATTTGAAACAATACATTTTACATTATTCAATTGCAATTGTTTTTTAATTCAATGCTATTTTATTATGAAAATGTATACTCAGAACATGATGTATATGTTTTGAAATGCTGATACTGTATAGCTCTAAAGGTTTAATATTTTTTGTTAATAAAAGTCTAAATAAATCTGATAAGGGAAAATAAGATATGCAGCTATATAATAATGAGCATATAAGTCATGCATGTATTTAGGAAGAACAGAATAAAAGGTATTCCATTTTACATTCTTATTTTTGTGTAACAAGCACATCAGAATCGCCACTATGAAACATGATACCTTTTTTATATTATCAGTGCATTCTATTTCTGTATTTTGATATTTAAAGCAACAAAGACCGCAAAATATTTACAAGAGACTCCAGAATTTTTCACGTTGAACACATCCCTTTTTCTTCCTACAGCAGTGCACAAAAGAGGAAGGCAAGTAAATAATTATATATAAAAAATTCCATTAAAATGCATATTTTTAGAAGATAGGTATTACTGCATATTGCATTTTTTTTGCAGCAGTTGCCAATATAAAAACACACAGATATTGACAGATGATAAATTGAAGGTAATGTTGTAATGTTCTAATATATCGTAATTATAATGGTATTTTGAATTTTGATAGAACCATTTAAAAATTTATCCTAATCAATTGCTTGGCAAAAACCATTAGGAAAACAGTTAAGTCTTAAAGATTAAACATGTATTCTTGCATTCTAAGCTCAAAATTAGACTTCTGCCCACAGAAAACAGGGATCTTCTTCACTAATTTTATTTAGTATGCTACTGTTCCTTCAGTCCTGCCCTTGAATCATGCACAATACTGACTAAAGAAGTTTTTTATGAGGCTAGAGGAAGCTATTGGAAAGGAAAAACTAACATGGAGGTTCAGATAAATACCATCAGTAGACTATGGCAATGATTGATCTGTCTAATTTGTTATTTTCTTTGAAAGCAATAAAGTACATGAGCCGAAGACAAATTTGTGGGAAGTAAACTAAAGCAAAATAACTAATACTAAAATAGCTGCCAGTCCTATACTTTATTATCTCAGAAATATTACAAGATACAAAATATAGTACCACAGAGCATGGTAAGTCAGCTCACTTCTTTGTCTTTTATATTCAATTTATCAGTGAAATATGAAGTATATCTTCCAGCCTCTTGCAAACAGAATTTGAAGCAAATAGGTTTTCACAATTTAATTTTTACTAGATAAAATGAGATCAGGTCATTGAATTTTTGAACCGTCCTTGAAACAAATACACCAAGGAAGTCAACACGTCATGTCTCTAGCTGTAAATTATATTATTGATACACATTCTATGTATGCATCTTAATACATTTTCTCAGTACAGTTTTTCGAAGATGCTTTCGAGAGTTTAGTGTAGTCTAGATTATTTAGGAATGTTCTTTTATCTTAACATTGACCAGACGAATAAATGGTAAGAAATTTAAGAAAGTTGAGAAGTCGCACTTATTCCTGTGAGTTATTCTTCTGTTCACTTTGTTAGCTAGAGCTGTGTTTGTTCAGTTCAGTAGCATAGACCAACAAGCAATATTAGTAAGGCAGATGAAGAAATTAAATGGACTAAAACCAATGTCAAGTGTAGAAGTCAGAATATAAGGTAAAAATAAAACACCTACACGGCTCCCAGATCATATGAATTAAAACTATATAGTAAGAGGAGAAAAGAAATGCAAGAAATTCCTCATGCTTTTTCAGATTTATAAGTGATCACCGCCATGTGATGTTTGCCATGCAGCACAGGTAACCCTAACAGTCTTACTAGGAATTCTGCAGTCTGTTCTGGAGAAAACAAAACAAAAGCAAAAAGGATACCACGGACTGAGTTTCAAAGCGGTTGCACTACACCAGGCTTTAATCCACTCCAATTAACCCAATGTCTGTTTAGCCAACTAAACTGTACTATGCAATGTAGAAAAAAAAAAATTACATTTTCCTTTTTCAAACACTTTCACAAATATTTTCAATATGGATGTCATGGTTCAGTCTGGTTTCCGTGACATCATGATGTAGAATAATAATAAAAACCATGAAACCATGACAATCGGTATATTTTTCCTTCTCTAAAAGGGACTACAAATTTCGTACAGCTGTGTACATATTACTGTAATGTTACTTCTGTTTAAACTCACTGTCTGGAAGAAATAAGTTGTTGTATCAGTGGTAAGATTTTTGTATAAGATTTTTTTGAATCTTTCTTTAGACTAAGCTGAGGCATTTGTGCAGAGTACATCAGCACTGTCCACACTGTCTCAGCATTGAGGTAGAATATTTGTTTTGCTGTGTAACTGAAGTCTTAAATGTTACCATGCTCCAACAGGCTTCTAAACTACATAAAATTCAGTCTAATATAGACTTTCTTTTTTTTTTTTTTTTTTTTTAATGTTAAAAAAATTCAAAAAGCAAAATAAGAATGAAAATGGAATCTCATGAAGATTTACGTGTATATATATATATATATATATATATATATATCAGTCAAATGGACTGTGGAAACTAAACTTGAAAACAGGAAAATAGATACGGTTGGAACACTATACAAAACTTATGACAATATTCTTTTTATTGGCTACCATATCATCATCCTTAAGTATCAGTTATAGTTAATAACACCTCAATAGCCACACCATTATCCATTTCTGCAGGAATCCAACAAAGCTTTAAGCAGGTAATTACTCTAAATCCTCTTAATTTTTAAGAAGTGTAACAAATGTTTAAACATTTTCATTATTTAAATAATCCAAATTATATTTGATAGACCATTCAGTGACTGCTACAGTGCTCACAGCCTTGTTCTTACAATATGAAAATCAGTAAGATCAATTAAATCTTATAACAACTTCATCTAATCACACCAGACAAGCATTCAAGATGAATATACTAATACAATAATGAACACTAAAAATAATTAAACATATTGAGATTTAAGTGATCATAATCAAATTTCAGACTTAATATTCTGTTAAGATTGATGTTTCTATTTTTATCTCCCATGGTATTATCATTAGAACAAAAGATATCTTCTTGACGATACCTAGAGAGACCAAAGTAAGATTTCTAATATTTAGATGTTAGGAGTATGGCTGGCTTTCTCAGAACTAGTCATTAAGTTGTGTCTAAGTTTCAGATATAAAGTTTAGGTTATGTTTTTAAATTTAATTCTGAATGGTTGAAACCACATTAGTAAACACCTCTACTCATTTGCAAAGGAAGAAAAAATTCCTGAACAACTAATGCTTCTGCACGAGAACATTGAGAGTGGAGCTCTTTGTATTATTCCATATTCTCATCATTTACAGCTTTATTGACTTCCTTATCTGCTCTGCATTCTCAGAACAATTTTAAGTCTTTAAAAATAGCTCTTCCAATGTCACAGCATCTTCAGTTCCAGCAGTGTTACTTTATTACGCCACTTCAACACAACTATCAAAAGTATCTTAACCATTCTATTTAGAAGGAAAAAAAAAAAAAAAAAAGAGGGAAAGAAAAAAAAATAGTACATCTGGAAGCAAAAATAACTCACTTTTTTGTTTCACTTCAGTGAAATACATCCCAAACAACCTCTACCAAAAGAAACATAACTAACCGCTTCATTATATTACTAGCTCCACGTATATCACAGTGCCTTTCTTACAAAATGTATTAAGCACTTTGGGAAAAAAAAAAAATATTTCTTCCTGACATTCCAAATGTATTCACTGCAATCACACTAACATGTCAGCTTTGAATCAGACTTCCTGTCATCTTCAGTGTGAAAAAACATCACTGTGAAGCTCTAACACATAGTAAGGAAGATACTACCAGAAAAAAAAAAACACAAAGCAAAACAGAACAACAAATAACAACAACAAAAAACGACACACAAAAAAAAAAAACCAAACAACAATCAACAACAGAAAAAAGAAAAAGGAAAATACTTATCTGGAGGTAAAATAGATTTTTTGTTACAGACAATAAACAAAGCCATATGTAATCCATCATTTTGCAAACAAAAAATAGTCGTATCATCTATCAATGCTGAAGTGTAACTTACAAAAAAAAAAAAGCTTCTCATTAGTTGTCAACTCAAAGTAACTTCAAAAGCAATCCCTGAGCATCCAATAGTATCTTTCTGACAACTTTCATATCTCTCACAAGCTGTTGTAAGAGCTGAATCAAGCAATCATGTCATAAAAACTGCTTTCTAATAGCATAAATCAAAGGAATCAAATCTGCCTGATCAGTTAAATACTCCTTTGCAGATCATCACAATAGGTTAAGCTTGTAATGTGGAAAATATACTGACAAACTGCCTCTACCACCAGAGTCTGTTTTATCGAATATTACAAAACAGCATGGGAATAGAGGCAATCTAAATATAGAATTCAGAAATTAAAAACCTTCTAAGTGAACTATGATCTTACATTTCCACAATGAAACATTACATTTTGAAAGCACTGTTAGGAAATTACCATGTACTAAGCTTTCTCTTTCCAATTCTTTCACATGACATAATGCAATCGTCTATGCTCACATCCACTTTGTAAATATATTTGCATTGACAGGTTTCTGAACAACACAAATTCAGGCTGTGAAGTCTGAAATCGCTTATGTATTTGTGGCAGAACACTTCAGAACCCAAGATAAAAAGCCAAGTTTCATTTTAACATTTTTTTAATAGCTTTTACATTTACCTGAACACATAAAACATTTTTTTTTTAAACTTCATTCATACAGAGAGAAATAATAAAGGCATGTTACTGGATAAAATCTCTATGTAAGCTAAGAGCAATGTGATTTCTGCCTAATAAGTACACTAAATTCCATACTAGATATAAAAGATGACAATTACACAATAGAGGCCATAAAAGCCCTTGTGCCTAAGTATATAATTGTTTACATACATCTCTTTTTTTTTTTTTCCCCTCTCTTCTGAAAAGTGCACAAAAGAAGAGGACAAGGAAAGGATTTTTATCAAGCTTTCAAGGCATGTTATAATAACCATCCAATCACAGCTTCCTCCTCCCTCTGCCATTTGGAGTAAAAACACAGAAACCAAGTGTTTGCTTTTAATTAGTATTAACAAAACTTGGAACACACCTCCTTATTCACAGAAGAATCAATATTTTGTATTGAGGTTTTGTGGCAGATAAAAACAAAATGCATATAATATGACTCCAAAAAACAGCATTATCTCATTGGAATTGTGTAGCTTCTTTTTGGAATTTCTTATTTATAAGCCCTTATTTTGCACTTTTCTCTTTTCTTCAGAATTTTACATCATGGCCTTCTCACTGACCATAAACATCACTCATAAAAAAGAATGAATGTTTCTGCTTTCACTTCACATGCAATTTTCCTCAGCTTGTGTTATATTCAGTACAGCTTAATTTTTTTTTTTTTCCCTCCAAAATTCACAGTGAAGTTTAAAATGATGTAATAGGTTGGACAAAATCTTAGCAAAATTTAGTTTAAAGCTACTTCTTTCTAAAAAGTAGTATGTAAAACTGTGAAAGTAAGAGCATTTCTGAGCACTGTTTTGGGCAGAATAGTTTCACATTTGTGGAGAAAACCAACATAGAAAATTAAAAAATCCCGTAAGACATACGCTCTAGGAAAAAGATTAAAACGAGACTTCTAGCGCAGAGCGAAGACTTAAAAAGCAAGTGCACAAAAGCTTTTCTAATTGTTGACTTCCTCTATATTCAAGAAATCAAGATTTAATATTTTCTTATAAAATATCATTTTCTTGAAACAAAATATTAAAATAGACTACTTTAAAAGGTCCAGTTCCTATCTACAAAAATGGACAGAACCTTTAATTTCAGTTAATGAATTTAATCAAGTCAAAGGAGACAACAAACAAGAAATGCAGCTGACTAAACGTTAAGTAGAATGCAATCATCTTTCAAATACAATTCAAGAAGAATACAATAAAAATATTCATAAACAAATAGTACAGTATCTATTTTACACAACAGAACAGTGTTATGTGAATGTGAATATACTTATCAAAGGATTCCAGTAAATTCAAGCTGAATAAACATAACCTTTGAGTAAAAACAGCCAAAATACTCTTCTAGATTTTGTACCATTCCTTAGTTTGTCAGCTTTGCTCTGTACAGAAAGTTTTTTCCCAAGTAACCCAACGAAGTCTTCCATTATTACTTTATATATTTGTATTTCTCAGACTTGTATAATGCTATATCAGGGTTCTGACCAAAGAATGATCCTGAGTTAGAACAAAGGATTCTAGGAGAGAATAACCGAATGGCTACATGACTAGAACTATGGCCTGAATGACAGTTTTAAGCTAAGTGGTATTTGCAGCTATAGCTGTTTATCTTGTCTTGTTGGGAGCTTGATAGACTTATTCTTGCCAGTTTATCTTGTTTTGCAAGCAGCTAAGCTTACTTGCAGGCAAGTGTTCTACTTGGACGTTGTGCCTGTGTGGCCAGTGCATTATACTAGTCCTTCCAGACCCTGAGAGACAATATAGAAGGAGGAAGTTTTTGCAGAGTTTTTGCGCTGGCACTTTCTACCAAACCCACTGCTAACATGTTACATCTCCCCCTCCTGCTCCATATTTCATTAATCTCTCAAGAGTTACTAAGTCATATTGCGCTTGCTTAGGGAGCTTTTGCTTGCCGCTTGCTAGGAATAAAGTTTGTAACCCTCAGTACTGCCCTGAGTGCATAGTTACTTGCTTTCGCACCTGAGACATCCTGTCCCTTGGATATAAACATACCCTGGAACAAACACAAAACCTTATTCACTAGCTCAAAAGAAAACTTCAGCTTAAGTTCATGTGATTCACCGCAGTAACAGAATAAATAACAATTGTGAGAAATTGATAGAAACATGAAGTTTCTTCTACTTAGTATGAGTGAACAAGCCCAGTCATTCTACAGAAATGATCCCCCAACAGACCAATCTAGATCTAAGACTAACCTTTAGTCTGTGAGATGTTTGTTTCTTTTGTGGCAAGACAGTAACCAGAGTAAATGAGAACATGCTTGAAATCTTTATATGTGAGAAAAGATCTTGACTAGAAGAGGAGCAGTGGAGGTCTGTCTGTCTTCTGAATACAGCAACTATCAGCAAAAATTCCGCAAATATAAGGACATTAGAATAGTTCAGTGACAGTGTGTGTGCTATTTTATTATCTATTTCACATGTGCAGGAAATAACACATTAAAATCAAGGTTTACATGTAGTCAAAAGATCTGTACGTAACAAAAACAAATGGTTAAAGAACAGACATATTTGGTATTTGAACATACAAAAGAGCTGAATACTGCATTAACATTTTGATAGTATAATGGGGATCACTTTGCGTTAATCACAGCTGCTAACTGCAAGAAAATTCTATGAGACATTTTAGAGGAAACAAGCCTTAAGCTGATCAGTTTACAGAGCAGAGGTCTAACTAGCATCCTGTATTAACAAACTGGTAAAATATTATGACAAATAGAAATTAAAATATCTTTAAAGAAAGACTTTTTTTCCCCTCCAAGTACGAAGTACAGCTCTACTTCTTAAAAGTAATGTCAAAATCACTGATTTTCAAGTTTTCCCTAGGATAAGTAAAAATTGCATTAATTTCCCACAGAATCATGAGACAGCGTCTTTAGTTTCCGAAGGAAATAGAACAACTCTACAACCCTAATGCAGTTGTTTGGCTTACTTCTGAATAATACAGAAATATGCACTACAGAATAAAGGTTGCTTATGCAATGACATCTAAGTTAAAAGTCATCTCTTCCTGTTTAAACTTGAATAATTTGCATTCATTGGTGGGATAACAGGTGAGGCAATAAGAAACAGCTACAGGTGGGCATTGAGAAAGAATTGTTAAGTAACAGTGTCAATCACTGAGAAGTCAACACGACTCAAAATTTAGAGCTCCTGATAACTGCCCACAGTTTTCCAATATTAAAGATTTAGGTGGAACAGCAGACCTTGATGATGCTTTAATTGTGATAAAATAAGAAGCTACAAAAAGGAGATACTAATGCCTATTGTTCTTTATACAAACTACCTTGTAACAAGTTTGATGGAAAATCTCATGCCATTATATTTTACCAGAATACTTAGAAAAGCAATATATTTGGTTTGTAAAGAAAATTAACGATGGGGAGCAATGTGTAATATACCAGTGTCAAAAATCTCTTATCTTTTATGTTCTATTCTAAAAAACTCCTATTTTTTTTCCTTCACCTAAAATAGATTTCATATACTTTCACCAATTTCAGTAGCTTTCTCTGTACTGGATCCAGTGAGAAACAATATCTTCTGGAAAGAGACTGAGAACAGGATAGGAAATACTGCCTTGTGCAGTGTTACTAATGATTCTCTCCTCATAAAAAGACTCCGCATATCTCAGAATTGCACTAGTACATTTAAAATATGCTGACAGTTTACAGACATCAGAAAATCTTGCAACATTCTTTAGTTCCCACTATTTTCCTCATTTCTTCAGATGAAGAGACTATGGTTTGAAGTCTGAGATCTTTCTATTCAATGTCACTTCAATTTAATTATTTGAGTTTAAGTTCTACAAGTGCTACCATTGAAAGATAAGGTAGTGGATAACAGCATTTTAAAATGTACATAGTTTTAATGTTTTAATTTTTTTTCTACATGTAGATATATTAATTAATCAGTAAACAAATATTAGTGCCAGTTACAGATATGTACATTTAGCTATAGTTAGAGAGAGGATCATCTCAAGGATTTACTTGTGCTGTGTGATAACCATTCCCAAATTAGCTTCAAGAAGGCAGTTGCTACTGAGTTATATAAAGGGGGTATGAATTGATCTGTTGAGACACTTTTAAAAGACTGATTACTGAAATTCAGGTATTACAACTTTCCATAAATATATCTATGCAAGAACACCTTGTTTGGGAAATATATCTCTGATCTCTTACAAAAGTGATCACTGATGATCAGTGTGTTTCACGTTTTCCTTACCACTTGACAGAGAAAGCTGTCTGACAGACATACAGAGACAGAAAACAACACTGAATATATTTAGCAAGGGAAATTGCTCACGTTGGAAAAATACCATTTCTTAGTGATGCAAAATTTAAAGTTTAGCAAAGCTACAAAATCACTAAATATGATCATCTCTTTTCTCTTATTTGCAGTGTACAAACATATTTCAGTGGATTGCCAAATAAACTGAATATGTACTTTCAAAGCCTGGGCTAAAGCTGCTACCAAAGAATTAGGAGATACCAAGGAGGGTGTTGCAGAATAGAAAGTACAAAGACAAAATAAAGCTATATTAGACTTTCATCCTCCCTCTTTGCATCACGCTGTTGAAGACATACAGGAGCAAGTCTTGATACAGATATTTAATTTTTTTTTTTTTTTTTTAAA
>NW_024962252.1:59326987-59455826 GCF_019238085.1 Lagopus leucura | reverse complement strand
TTTTTTCCACTCTATTTTTAAGTATCTGAAGCCTGACTTATTTAGTGCCAAGAAAGTAGATGAAAATGATCAGAATTGAAGTTATTCAGGCAGCTCTGAACTGGTATTCCTGACTGCAAGTCCTTATTGCTATATCTAAAATAATGCTTTCCTAGCATAGCTTTCTTATATAATAACAGTAAGTCTCGTGAGATGACATTACTAGACATAGAATTTGTATTATCCATTATTCTATACTATAGCTAGTCATAAAGTTCTTTTATTATTTACATACTTAGAATGAACAGTATAGCAATGAATAAAATATAGTTATCAGCTACGAGATATCACTGCCATAACTGTCATAAAAAAATAGTGGTCATTATGACTAATGGGGTATTTCTTTATTTAAAACCTTAATGATTACAATAAAAATATAATATAAACTTTTCATCTTAAGCTAAAATGTACTGAGAAACTGTTACCCTTGAAAATTTGATATCTGGAGGAAAAATATAAAAGCAGGAAATTTTTGTGGATCTTTCATTTACAGGTTATGTAGTTCTTTATTAATCTTAGCTTTCAACAGTGCCAATATATCTCTGAAGTAATAAAAATTGAAAATAAATTCAATTCTACTCAGTGCTAAAAGCAGTCTGCAGCACAGAGTAATTTTAATGAACGTGAAGAACAGAGATTTTAAATGATTACTGTGTCAATCTTCTCATTAAAGTATTTTTGGGAAGGGACACTAATTCTTATACTGAAGTCAGCATATGAAACTCTTGTCTCTTCAGCATGAAGGAACACAGCATAAGAAGCAAATGCAGTAATTTTAGTTTATGGGCACATTTCTACCTTCAATAGCCTGAGCCGGACTAAAATCTAATATGTAACAGACATTCACATTTCATCAAATACTGATTGTCTTAACTGATAGAAAGATAAAAGAAGTGAAGCACTGACTCAAGGTTTGAAAATAGCAGAATGAAGAAAAAAAAAAATTCAACCTCTAAACAGTTTTTGTTTTGTTTTTTTTAAGAAAAAGTAGATGGAGTCAAAGAGGAGGGAGAAGAGGGTGATTATATCTTACAGGTACTGCATAACAGTAGTAGGAAGAATTAAATATTTTCCATTATTCTCATAAAGTGAATTAAATTAATACTAGAAAATTTCCTGAGGCAATTTTTTTTTTCCCCACAATACTTTTTAAAATAAAATGTAGCAATACTTCTGAAGGTTGGCATATACAAATGAATTCAAACCCATTTGCTTTTTTTATAAAATGAAGATTACTGTCTCTCTGTATCTCCTTATCTTTCAATCTTTTAACAGCTTACCTTACTGCCTAGTGAAAAATCAAAGTTTAAAATGATAATCAATTTTATACTCTTAAATAAAGAATGCTTACATCAGTTCAGATGATTCTTTCACATGAACCATTCTACAGGACAAGGGGAAAACAGCCGGAAACTGCAGCATAGGAAGTTCCGCACAAACATGCGCAAGAACTTCTTTACAGTGAGGTGACGGAGCACTGGAACAGGCTGCCCAGGGAGGTGGTGGAGTCTCCTTCTCTGGAGATGTTCAAGACCTGCCTGGATGCCTACCTGTGCGACCTGCTGTAGGGAACCTGCTTTGGCCTGGGGGTTGGACTCGATGATCTCTGGAGGTCCCTTCCAACCCCTGCAATTCTGTGATTCTACAGAAAACCTGAAACTAAGGTCTTCAACTTATCTGCCTATAAGGTTGAAAACTCAAACATTTTTGTTTTTAGCCAAGTCTTGTAACACAGTAATTATAAAAGTGACAAAAGAATAAATGCTAGCAGCAAATGTTTCTGAATGAAGATATTTTTCCTACTGCTATAGAAGTCTTTATAAAATTCTGAAGGTAATTTTGACCTTGAACTTCAAGATTTTTTTCACTCTTCTGAAGAAGAATTTTTTTCCCTAATATTCAATCTGAATCTCTGCTGGTGAAACTTTGCCCTCTAGCCCTATTACTAGTTACGCAGCAGAAAAGGCTCCCACCTTGTCACAGTCTCCTTTTAATAAGTAGAGAGAAAGCAGTAAGGTCTCCCCTGCACCTCCTCCAGGAGAAACAATCCCAGTCCTCTCAGCCACTTCTTTTAATAAGACCACTCACCAGCTTTGTTTGCTTGTTCTCTGAAGAAGGGCCTCCGTGTCTATCTTGATGTGAGAGACTCTAAAGTGAACACAGTACTCAAGGTGCAGCCTCACCAGGGCTCAGTACAAGGGGCAACTGCTTCCCTGCTCCTGCTGGCAACACTATTTCTGACACAAGCCAGGATGCCATTGCCCCGAGTCTGTAATGCTGCCTGGGGTTGCTGTGGCCAAAGTGCAGGACCTGACAGTTGGTCTTGCTGAACTTCATCCCACTGGCCTCAGCTCATCCAGCCTGTCCCAATCCCAAAGAAATTAAACAGGACAGGCCCCAATACAGACCCCTGGGGAGCACCACTTGTGACCAGTTACTATTTGGATTTAACTCAATTCACCACCACACTCTAGGCCCAGCCCTCCAGCCAGTTCTTTACCTAGCAAAGAGTGTACCCATCCAAGCCATGGGTTGACAGCTTCTCCAGGAGATACTGATGTCTCAAATCAAGTAATATATTTATTTTGTATTGAATTTTCACGTTGGGATTTTATAATAATCCTTCTTTACAGCAAAGCATATTCTGACATTCTGGTGTCTGAGCAACACTGCCTACTGATTTCTTTCCTAATTTTCTGTCAATTTTTAAATACGTGCTCAGTTTTTTTCAGTAGGCTTTATTTAGTTCATTTTATTTTATGTCTTTTGTTGTTTATTACTGTAATTTGATCTCTCAAAGAAAATCTGAAATATATTGGCATTACTGGTGCTTTTCCTTTTTTTTTTTTTTCTTTTTAAACAGATAAGGTTAAGTTTAATATTTGGTATTATGAACATAAACACTAACTCTAAACATCTTAAGCAAAACTTCTAAACATAAAGCTATCAAAACTTCAACATCCTAACAGTTTATTAGGTAGATGCATATTTGAGTATTGAATGCAGATTAAATTTTTAATGAAAAGTGTACTTCAGCCTAGATTGCTTTATCTCTTTTCCAAATTCAGTCTGTGACTATAAAAAAGAAAACAATTGTTTGTGATTGTGCGATCATAGATCACAAAACTATCTATTTTGACTTAAAAATATTACTGAGAATTCTTCTCTGACAAGTCTGATTTAGATAGTAAGCAACAGTCTTCATTCACTCCTTCAGAAAAAATGTCTACTAGATATAGGTTAAAAACTAATAAATCATTTCCATTGCTTAATGTAGCAATTCAGAATAATGAGTTTACAGAATTGTAGTTTTACTACTGACACGTTTCAAGTCTCAGAAACAGAAGTCCAAAATCTACAAATCCATATAAGCTGTAACGTGCTGCTTTTTTTTTTCCCCCTATAAGAACAAAGATTCCAGACATGCCTTGATGAAACAATGAACACAAGTTGCAAGATGGGAAGTGCTATGTTTAATAAAAATTGTATATACCTAACAAATAATCTTAGAGCAAAATACAACTATGAAATTTCTCCATCACTTACTATAGAGTGCATCTCTCACTTAAGTAGAGGCTTGTAGCAGCAGAACAGAACATGACACTTAAACTGATAAAACAGATAATAAAGTTAATGATTACATACGTAAATATGATGTATTTGGAAGGGTACAAAGAAATCTCAGAAGCTACGTAGCATCTAAGCCATAAAACAGCCATCTACACAAACGATGCTTAGTCTGTTTTATATCAGTACATTGGGAAAACTTCAATAAAGTCTTGTGTTCACACCTGCATAAAGTTAGTGTAATGTCTCTAGTGTCCACTGTTGATAATCAAAAGAAAGAAGTTTTTTTTTTCCTAGGAAAAATTCTTGACAGATCTATATTATTCATTCTGATGAAAGTCTATGTTAGTGCACTAGTTTTGAGGAAGAATATGCATTTGAAAGGAAGCTTATCCTCACACCATAAAGTGAACTTAGAATGCTTGAATTAGATTCTTTTTAGATAAAATTAAATCAGAAGACCTGTTCCAACTACTGACAGGTATTCCATCCACAAAATCAAACCACAGATCTCAGGAAAAAAAAAAAAAACCAACACCTTTAGAGCCACAATCAACATTATAATGCTATAAAGAGATAGAAAGTACCATGATGATATCAGCTTGTACCATGATGATATCAGCTTGTACCATGATGATATCAGCTTGGCAAAGTCTTTGGCTACAGCAAATAAGAAATGCAGCAGATACAGAAATGAAAGAAAAGAGCTGCTCACCTTTGGATGGCCTCAAGTACGCAGGGATCTCCAGCAAGATGCTCTTGCCTCCACTGCCAATCCTTAAATGAGGTCTGGGAAGGGGTGGATCCACCCTTTCCAGTGGCTCGCATACATTGAATGCACCTGAGATCCCCTGGATTAGCCCTGCCTTCCCACCAGGTGCTCAATCACTTCCACTAGAAGCATGAATATAAAGTTATCAGCGCTGTTTCATATACCAATTTAAATTGCACCACAATATCTGGTAATGTAGTTATAACTTGAATTTGTCCTTGGGAATACTTCTTTCCTCACTATCTACAGAAGGGGCCTACAAATGTTTTTTGGCTAGGTGTCTGAAACTGCAGATGTACATAGAGTGCCAGATTCACACGAGAGAGAACAAACAGGCATAAAATAGCTAGGAAAATCATTTCATAAACAAGTACCATGTTGGATGATATATATGAGGAATAGAACAAATTCAGCCGCCAAAGCATGGAGACATTGCAGGTGAGATTCCAAAGAGATATGTGGTGGCACATACTGTTCAGTATATTTAAAAGTTACATAGAGAATGGTGATAACACAATATAATATTAAATTCATTACTGGTAAATGCAGATGATGGAAAACAATCAATCCTAATTTTACACATGTGACATAGGCAAAAGATCCTGGGAGACCATGCTGACAGGGCACTGAAAATGCAGGCATATTGTTTGGTGACAGTCAATAAGGTCAATAAAATGGTTGCAGGTGTTACTAAATTTTAAGTGCTGGTCTTAAAATTTTATTATATAAGATAATAAATTCACAGTGCTTGATCACTGCAAAAATTTCTAGTCATACAACTTTAAAGCATGTGTACTACTTTTTCAATTGGAGAGATCCAAGTAGGCCAGAATTTTTGTTTAGAAAAAGTGATGACTGAGCAGGACACATCAGAAACCATAAACAATATAGGCAGGGTGAATAAATAACAATACTTCAACTTTCTTCATTATAAAAGAGAAAAATAAAGCAGGCATAAACTTAAAATGAAAGAAAGTGTTTCATTTTCATACAGTGCATGATGAAATTGCAAAAGTTATTGACAAAGAATATCATGGAGATCAAATTAATAAGTTAAAGAAAATTAGGACAGTCTTCCTAAATTCAAAAATATTGAATTTAACATCCAGATTAGGAGGCTGCTAAACCACTTATTTCTAGGAAATGGAGGTACACACCAGAGAAATAAAGTAGAAATACATACCTGGTTAATGGTAATTTTCCTAACTATTTCAACCTAATAACTGCTGGAAAGGAGACAAACAGCTCTTCAAATTAGTATGATAGTATCTAGTTCTTAGAAGTAATGTGTTATTCCATAGGGTCTTATAACATTTGTAGGACTCCGAATAGAAAAAAACAAATTTTGAATTTTATATCTACTTTGAGTAACAGAACAATGAAATTACACCATCAGAATTCTCTGAATTCAAGTGTAATCTGTTTTTTTTCCTTATTCAGGGCTAGGATCCCTCTTTCTAAAATGAATAAGAGGCTTCCTATCAACTTCAGTAACCTTATAGCAAGCCTGAAATACAGTTTGAGGTGATATGTATAATTGTATGTCAAACATTTTAACTAATTTAAAAAAAAAAAAAAAGAACAAACGTCCATTCAAAGGGGGCCTATAAGAAGCCTGGAGAAGGATTCTATCAGGAAATGTACTGATAGGACATGGGTAATGGCTTTAACTGAAAAAGAAGGAAGATTCAGAATAGATATTAGGAAAAAACTCTTCACTGAGAGGTTGGCAAGATAGAAGTTGCCCAGAGAAGTTTTGGATGCCACATCCTGGAAGGCCACATTGCTTTGGGCGACCTGATCTAGCAGAACATATCCCTGCACATTGCAGGGGGTTGGAGCTTTAAGGTCCCTTCCAACTGAAGCCACTGTATAATTCTATAATATTTCTTTCTTCATGTAATTTAGTAATAGAAATAAAACAGGCAGTACCCACACAACTAGGTAAATAACACCTATCTACATGTCAAGAGCAGTTTCAAGATATAATTGAACAAAAAGCGAATACAGAAAAGGACTAGCAAGGAAATTTTTAAAGTTCTCTAACAGAATACCCAAGAATTACTTTGTTACTGTGCACAAAAACAAAAATATTTAATTACAGGAAGGAAAATTATTATAAACAATGGACAGAATATGGGAGAAATGTTTGTTTTCTGTATTATTTACTACCTTTTTTTTTTTTCCAATCCTAGAATCAAGGTTCCCAAAATATTTCTGAGATTGAACTATGTTTGGCAAAAATTACAACTAGTAAGAATACTCCTACTTTAAGATAAATAGAGTCTATTTTGTAAATATAAGACAACTTTTCAAACTACAGTGTGACATGGCTGAAGGGAATAATTCAGGTATGCTACTAAGATCTCTCCCAATTTATATCGAACATGGTATTCATTATGCTTTCATCCACTGTAGTATAAAATGTCTTGTTTTGCACAGCTACATTTATCACAGATAAATGATATGCCCTTATCACAGGCATTAAGCAGCATCCCTACAATTCATATTTTCAAGAAGTGTTTTGCATTCCTACTTTATAACTTTGCAAAGGATCTAAACTGATTTGTGGATTACAAATAGCAGGCAGTTCTGACTTACTCCAACTACTTATTTTCATGGGCTTCTTAAAATAATTTCTCCTGTGAGATATTTATTCATGACTGTTTTAAATCTCGTTAAAAACATTCTGGCCACCCAGGTTTTTATTAAATAGCATACATTTTAAAGCAAGTTATATACACATTTTTTTGCAATGTCTCTATTTAGCAATTCTCTTAGAATCCTGTTCTCAACATTACGATCATAATTATTACGCAAATACATCTTATGCTATTTATGTCTGAATAGACCATTAGGCTTGTACTATAAACTCTACTTTTTCCAAGTTGCATAAAAAGTGTTTCACATGGAAAAAACGGACAAGAATTTTTTAACAACAATTAAACAAATAAAATTCTCCTAATATAGTTTTCTTCTCTTTTTCTTGCTTGTTTGTCAACTAGAATGGCTTCCATTGAAAAGTTAATTCTAACAGCAAGATTTCCTGCCTTCCATAAGCTTCAGGAAGAAATTAAGAGACATAGACAAGAATAGAGAAAATAAACAAACACCCAACAATATGAAATTGAAGAACTACAGCACGTGATTTAAAATTAATTAAAACATTCTGCATAAAGTCATCGAGTTCTGGGTTTGAATGTAATGCATCACTTTAAGCCCAGAACCATACAGTAGTATTTATTACTTTTGTATTGTAGTTGTTCTAGCTAAAGATAAATAAAAGCTATCAATAGTTAATGAAGCACTGCCTGTGTGTTTCAACATGGCAGTATTGTTTCCAGTAACAGATTTGGATTGATTTGTCTTAATTTACATTAATCAAACAGCATTATTATAACACAATTTTAATAAAGTCCAGGGAATTAAAAACATGCCCTGAAAAAACTTTCAGTAAAAATATTTTCCTTCATACTTGTGTTTCTATAGCTTTTCTTCTAATTTCTGACACGGTCCTAAATAACACTGCCCAGAAAAACACTTGCCATAAGATATTCTTTCTGGAGCATCTGCAGGTTACCCAGAAAGCAGTTTGTGTCAGTTTCTATTAACTTGGCAACAAATGCTCTGTCAAGACCAAGAAATCAGTTATTTTTCTGTCTTTCTTCTTATATCCAGTAAATACTGGATACTTCCTCTAACTGTTGTGCATTAAAAACAAATAAGTCAACAGAATGACGACTTACAATAAGACCTTCCTGCCACACTGCTACACTATTATTTAAATTTATCTGAAGAATTTTGCTAAAGAACTTGTAATAACTGAAAATTAAGTTGGAGTAAAGATGTTTGCCAGCTGTTTTAGAGAACGATTAGCTTGAGATGATTAAAAAATTCTCATTCTCAATAAATGTACAGAATAAGACTATAGACATTATTTTAAGTATTAAGTATCTATCTTATTTTAGCATTGTTGGACTTCTCTGATCTAGTTTCCTATCTTGGTTTTCACATCAGTGAGGAAGACAGGCTTCTTTCTTTAAAAGAAATACTCCTTTTTACTCTTTTTCTTATATCAAAATAAGAAATGGTGATATGAAGATACACAGACATGGGAATGAAAGAAGGTAGTCACTAGTAGGTAGACTCACAAGTGAGATTACTTTATAAGCATCACATGAAGAATTTATTATAAGAATTTCAACTTAAGTACATGGCCATATTCAAGTAAGTTCCTAATTTATATTACGTCAAGTGAAAACTGCAGCCAGGCAAATGATTACTTCTGCCATTTGTTAGATCACAAACAGTGTGTGTGACCTAGCTATGAACTGGATTACGTAATTAATTTCAGAATGTCCAAGTGGTTGGCATACAACTCTGATGATTTTAGTTCACTGAGCTACTGAAAAATCAAACAAGATTACACAAAGGTTTTCCATACAAATGTACAGATATTTAAGGTACACTAGAGGCAATTGGAGGAAAAAATCTTTTTAAGGACACTTTGAGTGTCCTTTTGGAAGGAGCCCAAGATGATAAACACAACCTAGTGGGCAGGGCAACTAAAACAATCTAGCTGCTGATATATACAGAAAAAAAACAGTCTCACTTTCTTCACTCTCTCCCTACCTCCACACGCACTCTTTCTGTCCTACTTATTCTGGCACTGTTCTCAGCTCTTGCTGATCAATGCAGGTTACCAGATCCATGGAACACGATACCCCCTGGCAGTTTAGTGAGCAAAACTGTCTTTCTGAGGCTGAGTTGAACAGCTGAGCTTAACCAAGGGAAATGGTAGTAGCCTTCTTGAAGCACCATACTCCATGGCTTATCAAGACATTTCCATAAGCCTAAGTCTTGCCGATAGCAAAGGTTCCATTAATCCTTAATTAAGAGATTTGTGTATATTTGGATAATCCAACATATGACAGAATAAAGGCCATCAAGACTTGCACATGGCTGAATGACACTATGAAAATTATGCATTTTGAGAGAACAAATAAAGGAAGCAGTATTGCATCTTGGGTAATACATCACTGCATGCATGATTTTTATTGCATACATGCATATAATTTTTATTTCTGAAGAATCATGGGTAGAAGTTTTTTACCGAAATTGAAGCTTTATTAGCAAATCTGCAAGATCACATGAAACAAGCAGCTCCAGACTAATTTGTTAGAGTTACTTCAGCACTTCAAATCTAAGCTTTATCATTTTTAACATACACTTCAAAAAAATAGTAGTGATGAAAACTGTCTCTAGTCCAGTACTGATGTACTCATTAAAAATTTTCAACCTCTTTATGTACCTCATCAACATTCTTGGCAACAAAAGAAGTGTGTGGTGTACTTTAAAAGATTAAAACATGGCCTGTGGATGAAGCTCCAACATCTTTGAATGGGAGAAACAGACCCAATAGGGATTAGTGAGAACTGCCTCACACAAATATCAGTGGAACAAAGTAAGTGCTTTTCATTTAATGGTTGTTGGATTTTAACATGGCAGTAAAATAAAAAGAAAATTATTCTATACATTTTGAGTATATACTACCTTAATATTTCATGAATATTTATAGAGACAGATGTTTAACTTTCTCAGGAAGGAGAAATGTGCTGAAAACTTCGATATGAAAAACTATTATTTAATAAAAAATGTAAACAATGATCATATTTAAATGTTCAAAATTTAAAGGGCTTCTCTTAAAAGATATGTCAAAGCAAGATTTCACTGAAGTCTTTTCATGCTAACTGATCCTACAATAGTTCCTGAAGTGTCCCCTAATGTACCAAAGTCATGTTATGGGTTACTCACATATTATTTATTCTCAGTATAGTGATTCCATATAGACAATCTAATTATGAGGATTTCTCATATACTGACTCAAGTAATAGAATGGTTAAAATAAAAACTGGAATTAGTATTAACATATCAACTGAAAAGCACCCAGCTCTCTGAATTTCACTGTCAAAAGTTCAGGTTGCATTTTGTATAATTTGCTGTTAATATTTCCTTATCCATAAATAAAGAAAAAACCTTGAAAATATAAGTATTTAGTGATTTACTTTTAATTAGCCTGAATAGAAATATCTTTTAAAATCTTTGGAGGCAACATCAAAACTCCCATTAAATAAGCTTTGGAAATGAGTAATACTATGACAGCTGAATTTAACATCATCGTTTTTTCTCAAAGAAGATAATGACACTGCTAGCAAGGCAAATAACATCACGTTTATTTTTGTAACATTCCATCTACTGGCCTAAAAAAACAGGTTGCAACATTGTTGTCACAAAGGGAAAGTCAGAGTATTTTGAAACACTTGCATTCTATTCAGTGAAAGTATAAGCAAAAAGGAAGCATTCTTGCTCCTTAGTCTAAGTCTATCAAAAGAATGCTAAATAGAACAGAGCATGCAGATCATCTGGAGAATTCAGAACTTAAAGTGATTAATTAGACCTTATTTTGTCTCGAGCAGATTTACTAAGCTTTTTTCAACTTAGCCTCATTGTTTGTAATTACCAAAATCATACCTCCATTGGCTAGTCTTAGTTGCTTCATGCATGAACAGCAATCTGATTGAGCACTCTTGTTAGGATTTCATTCGTCATTGTAATTAGCCATAATCATAGCCTTCCTGGGTGCATGAGAATGTGCAAACGACCGATTCACAACCCCAACTTATTTGAATATGAATCTTCTCAGTAAGTAGCAATAAAATAGTGGAAACAAAGCAGTTTCTCTAGGGAATTTTGTAAAGCATCCCTGTCTCTTAACTCTCCCCCCTTAAAAATGTTCCCTTTTTAGTATCTGAATTCTGTTTGCTAAAACAAGGCTTGCTTAATGAAGACAATGGCTTATTATTTCTTTAAGTGGCACAGCAGGGACCAAGTATTACAGGCCCAGTTCTTTCAGCCTCTGCCAAGGACACAAGGAACAAAGAGGCAGGCAGTAACTGGAGGCAAATAGACCTCTCCTTACACTGCAGTTTGTGAACACTTTCCTCAGAGCAAGCAAGACCCAGGTCTCAGCTATTCTGGAACTCAAAGACAGGGTCTTTTTCTCCTTATTCCTGTAAATGACTCACACATTGCAAAAAAGCTCATAGCAGCAGAGACAGCACCAGACATGGAGCAAGGCAAAGCGGAGGAGGGGTAACACAGCTAGTTCCAACACAAATACATTCATAGTGAGCCACCTAATGGTGGCAGAATGCTTTCTCCCTTTTCTATTAAGGAGTTCCTGTGGGAGACAGCCTTGCAAATAGGCACTGGATAACGCCCTAATTGTATTCTCTGCCAAAGCACAGAATTAGATGGGAAAAGAGGAATTTTGACAACCACAGCCCCAGCACTACGATCTACTTAAATTTTAAACATGTTTAGCAGTGTTTCAAGTAAGAATAAGTCTCAGAGGCACACATAATGTCAAACAAAGAATAATTATTTCAGTTGCCATACTCTGTCTTTCAATTTGTCCTTTGTTATTTTATATATATTTTATAATATGACATTTTGACCTATAGGATGTGAAGCATGGATTTGCAGATAAGGATAATTTTCTGATCTCCTGAGATTATTTTGTCTGAATGGTTCACAATTAAGGCTTGGCTGAAGAGCCTGCAAATTTACTCCTCTCTTTATAAAATTAGCAGTGACTCGAAAAAACATTTCTTGATCAGAACACTATGAAATGTCAGCTTCAGTTTCTTGAAATAATACTAGGAGCTTACCCACTATATCTATACACTAGATTAAATATTAAAAAAATTTAGAAGATAGATTCTTCACTACTTTTGATGATCTTGCTAACAGGGATGAGGAGATAAAAAATTTTACTGTTTCTGAGGAAGTAACTATTACCAGTTCTGAGCTATGCTTTCTGGAAGGCTATTTGTGATATCTACAGCCATGTCATCCTTAAGAAAATCCAGCACAGAGATGTAAATTAAATCATGCTAAATGTTGTCATTCCAAGCTACTTCAGAAAATAGTTCCATAGCAACTATTTCTCCATCAACCCTTATTGTCCGCACTGAAGAATCTTTCTTAGATGCTTTTCTGGTTAAAACAGTACTGTTTTTTTAGCAAATATTTTTTAACTATCAGTGTTCAACAAGCTGCCACATAAAATAGCAGCTAGTAACGTAGAAGCTTTTGTCCTCATAGCCTTCTTCATTATCTTATCGTAAAACAGAAATCAAGGAAACAAATAGGACAGATTTTTAAGTTTTGTGACAGTAGCTCTTAAAATTGCTCTCGTTTCAGCTCTTTGGATAAAACTCGAAGTATTGCTTGACAGTGCAACTCTGCATTTTAAAAGCTTCATTAGAAGTTCAAGATTGTAAGATCACCTCTGGCCCTTTAGAAAACAACCATGCTGACTAATCCATTTACCTTAATATGCAAAACTGTTAATATTAGACACAGACCACTCAAAGAAGAATCACTATTTCCTTTGAGTTCAGTTCTGCTGACTGTCCTTCAATGTGCTTTTTCACTAACATTTATAAAAAGAATAGATGAAAGAAATCCTTCTGTTCAGTAACATTTATTTCACTCCTTACTATTCAATTTACATTTATGGTATCATATTACAATACGATCCCTTCATATTCGACTTATGCTTTAGGTAATCAGTAAAGAAAGAGAAGAGTACTTTCAAGTTCTTAATACCATTACAGAAATAATCCAAGGAAAATGAACTATATGGAAGAATTTCTTTTAGCTCATTAAACAAAATATACGCGACTAAATTACAGCAACTTACTTGAAAAAAACCAATTTGTTGTATACACTAACTTTTCTGAAATAATGCACAAACTCTTAAGGAAACACAACTTTATCACAAAAGATTACAGTAACCATTAGAATTATGTTGGTTCATTTATGAACCCTTTGGAAAATAGTATCTTAATTTTGCCTTGTGCAGATATTAAAGGATTCTTCTTATGCTCCAGGCTTACCTTCACTAGGAGCAACGAAATAGCTGTTGTGAGTAATATTTCACGCCACCTTCTGTACCTATTGAGATCTTGCTGCATTGAATACCAACTTCTTAAGAAACAGCTTCCACTGTCTATCTTCCCATGACATCTAGGGCAGATTTTCTTCTGCTGAATTACAGAAAGACAATCTCTTCCCTAGCCCTGCTGATACAAGTCAGGATGCCATTGGACTCCTTGACCACCTGAGCACACTGCTGGCTCATGTTTAGCCAGCTGTCAACAAGAACTCCCACATCCTTTTCCTCCATGCAGGTTTCCAGCCACTCTGCCCCAAGCCTGTAGGTCTGCACAGGATTGTTAGGGTGCAGGACCTGACACTAGATTGTTGAAGCTTGTACAATTGGTCTCAACTCATCAATCCAGACTATCAAGATCTCTCCACAGAGCCTTCCAACCCTCAAGATCAGCACTTCCTCCCAACCCAGTGTCATCTTCCAATTTACTGTGGGTGCACTCAATCCTCTTGTCCAGATCAGGAATTAAGATATTAAACAGGACCCAGGAGCTGCCACAATACTGATCCCTGGTGCATACAGTTTCATAGGAAAGTCTAAGATATATCAACTACTGTTTTTATAGGGAGACAAAAACATTATGCTGTTTCTTTCTTAAGTATAGAAGGCATTCTTTTTTCTTAATAAGGTAACATTTACTCACCTATGCAGAAATATGCCTTTCAAAATACATCTAGCAAATTCGTTGTTACAAATACATGCAATGTAATAACAGAAAATGGTTTAAACCTTAATTCTGGAATACTTCCAATGTGCATCTACAGTGGGTAGTATAGGACTGATAAACATTATTTATTTTCAGGATAAGGATAGGATAAACACAGAAAGAATGATTATGAATCTAGTACTAAATAGCCCTGAAGCTGAAATAATGAACTCTGCAATCTTATGAAAAACAAACATTATAGCTGCTTTGCAATACAAAATGTAACCTTTGCATTATATAATAATGTGAAAAATTTTTATTATAGAACCAAGCTTCATCTCTTTAACAGAATGAATTTATATATAGAAGAAACATGATGCAACGTGCCCTTATTCCATTAAAATTTCCCTGTGTTCTAGATTGTCTGCTTGAGTTTTTTCAGGCACTGCACTTAGGACCCCTTGACCTGATCTGCAGAAATGTCAGCTAGAAAATAAACAAATAAGCAGGTTTTTTTTTTTACTTCATTGCGTTGCTTTGCTTTAAGGAGAAGATGTCTCACTTGTGGCTGGAAGGTACACTTTCCAAGTCATCAACTGAAACATTTGTTTCACTTGACTGACGTAGAGTAAGTTAATTCTAAGTAATATTAAAAATATTTTAAATTTTGAAGAATGGTTTCTAATATCCTTTAGTTAAAGACTTAAAGCCTACATAAAAGTTGTATTAGTCAGCAGAAGATGCATTTCAAACAGAAAAAGTAAATAAAATTAAGTAATCTGGTTAGTCAAGTCTTCAAGTAAAATGGCTTGCTTTGTATTAATGGCTGAATTGCTAAAATAATTACCAGAGTTAAGCTGAAATTAGAAATTACTGACGCAACATTCCCAAGGACTACTGATTCAGTATTTTATCTTTTTAAAGCTTATGTGTGTGTAAAACGGATTTAAGACTTCTTTCATCCTTCACTCTGCTGTTCTATCCTATTCTACTGCTTCAGTTTACTGTTCTTTAATTTCCATCAGTGAAACAATCTACGTGGCTGCACTATATTCCAAGTTACTGTACCAACCTGATAAAAAATAAACAGAAAAGTAAAAATACAAAGCCAAAGACATATCTTTAACTGGTTTTAAAATCTATCAGACTAGAAAAAAAGGCCAAAATAATATCAGAATAACTCTGCCCAAGTGTCATTCTCAAAGAGCAGCTGATTATGTATCACCTTCAGACTAGCCTCAGCAAAACAAACAAACAAACAAAAGCAAACTGCAGCCAGAGTACAATCAGACCAAAGAGTTTGAAAGGATACTTGGATCCTGTGTGTTAGATGTTTATTGCTTGTCCCAACACCACATCTGTTAGCTTTCCAGGCATTTCAGTATTCACCTAGTTTCTAGAGTTTGTGCTTGAAAACTCATTTTCACATTATTATTTCACATAATTTACTAAATTATCAGAATAAATCAAATGTTAATAGGAAGAAAGAAAACATATTTAAGCATGATGCATATTAGTTTAAGCATACTGTTCATTAGTCACATATACAAGAATGTTGAAATGTGTAAAAAATAAGTATTTAGACAAACATTGGATATAGAGATAATACTGTTTACTAAGGAAGACAAGTTCAATAAAGTATTAAGCAACTAAGAAATATTTCATGATAGGTTGTATTTCAGTCACTGGATCATTTTTTTTAAATAAGGTTTTAAAATGGTTCTTTATAAAAACCGTAGCACGCATTGGAGTACAGTTTAAACATTAAGCCAGTTCAACCAGTTAAAACATTTTCCTTGTAGCAAATTTTGATGTAAATAAGAGTAAAGAGTCAACTTCTAGGTGCAGGTAGCAGAAAACATTTGGCTCAAAAAAACCATGATTCGGCCAGGTTGCATTCCACAGAATTTTCAAACATATAACCTTATGTAACGCTATAATGGGATGGAAAGTACCACAAAAATAGTGCAGTGACAAAGTCTTTGACTACAGCAAATGAGAACAAGCCCAAATGCAGCAGCCACAGGAATAAAGGAAAAGAGCCGTTTACCTTTAGAAAGCCTCAAATAGACAGGGATCTCCAGCAAAAGACACCCTCACCTCCACTGCCAATGCTTAAATGAGGTCTCGGAAAGGGTGGAGCCAGGATCCACCCCTTCTGGTCACTCAGGCACATTGCATCACCTGAGCACCCCTAGATTAGCCCTGCCTTCCCACCAGGTGCTCAATCACTGCTTCAGGCCATGACTCAGCATTTCTGCCACACTTTACTATTTAACAATATTACTAATTATTTCAAAGTATTCTGAAATGAACACTGATCAAACAAGACTCGCTCACTATATTTTGCTCAATGGCTGTAAAGAATTCAATACAGTTGTATGATATGCCCTGGTAGGTTTTAGGCCATGGTAGCTTCTACTTGGGTTAGTGAAAATTGTTTTTTAGGTAGGACGTGAAAGATCTGAATCAAATATCTTCCATATAAAGTCACTTATTTCAGATAAATCAGATCAGACTCAGCTACCTTTTAAATCCCTCCTAAAACAAAAAGCAGTAGGTTTTATATAAATATTATTTTAGAGATTTAGCATATTATACCACCATAGAGGTGAAGAAATTTCATAGGAAAATTAGAATAACCATTCTAATGGGCTCGTATTTTGCCCTGCGGGAATAGTTTTGACTTCTTTACAGAAGTAAGAGCAGTGTAAACAGCCACCTCTTTGTGAGGAAGTATGCAGAGGTATAGAATTAATAATTAAAGCAGAGAAAACAGTTTGCTGCTAGGCAGAACTCACTTCCACATTCTCAGGCATGCCTGTTTGATAAAAGAGGAACAGCACAATTCTGGGAATCCCAATGTGCATTTGCTACGTTTCAATGTTAATCTGACAACCCAATACCAACTAGAAACTGGCAGTGTGAATCACCTTTGGTGTATACCTAAAAATTAAACCACCTTTTGGAGGATTATTTTAATCCGGCAGACATCATATTAGGAGATATTGCTGCATTAGGTAATGATACTTCTGAAAACTAGATGAATGATCTAGGATTTTCAGGGCATCAGTGAACAAATTACTTAGCAAAAAGGTATGGGGCTGGTGCTCCTGCTCTTAGTGATCATCATTACTTCTTACGTGAAAGTTACCAGCTGCATTTAACTAATGCATTATGTAAGTATTCCAAATCAACTTTATGCAAAGTCATTCACATAGTTTAAATCACCTTCTGAGGTGGTAAATCCATAAAAGTTTGTCTTTCTATGCCCTTGAGAGCAAACTGATTTATTGTCCTAATTAACTGCAACTCTTTACACAAGAAGCATGAATATTACATTGTTGTCTGCAGTCAGAAATGTCTGTAGACAAGAGATTTCTGACAGACTGATGGAAAGTGCTGTTTATTAAAATGCTGTGTGAGTAGGAAGTTACATTCACTTCATTCTTTCACATTTTTTGTTACGTATAGTGTAGTGACACCTATTGTAACAAGACTGATAAAATTTTATTGCCTTTGATTATCTCACAGAAACGTATCAATCCAGCTAATGATAAATAAAATGGAATATTTTGTTATATATTTCTAGTATCATTTATAAATTAATGATTTGAATAAGTTCAAGTTTAAAAACGATTAAAAATCCATGCTTAAATTCAATAAGGACTGAATTTTTTCCTTATCAGATAATCTTCAACTACCAAAAATAATTATTTTGGGAGGGAGTTATGATGACTGTAAGTTGTTTATATTTTGTCAAGAAAGAATAGGACAATTTTAGTAATGCTATCAAATGGTTTTATTCCAGCTATTTTTCTCACCTCTTCAGATGAGCATCATAACATATAATGAAACATAACTCATCAGAAACAAAAAATAAATACAGTTGTTTTTTAAAAAAGTGTATAATGTGTTTAGCTTAAACTAGAAATCTTCAACTAAACCTCAAAATTGTGAAGTAGTATTTGAGCTCAGAGTGAATCAACTACTCAGAACTGTACGCGGGTAGGAATTTTACACAGACGAGCATATTCTAATTTTCAAAGGTGTAAAATACAATATCTGTGACAGGCCTAAATTCCAAACCTTTGTACACTATGGCATTTTGTACCAAATGATGGCTGTTCATGTTTCCACACAAACTGCTGCATGAGAAGAGAAGGTTGGACTTTGTCACAAACATAAAATACACTGCAGTTGTTATTGTTTTCACCTGGTTAATGTTTTTTTTTTTTTTTCCCCTGCAAGTATAAAAACTGTGAATATATTGAGCAAAAAAATCTTGCTAAGATCAACTGAAAATGCACATTGTCTTTCACATCTCAGAAGCACATCGTGATAGCTCAAAGGAAATTGAAATTCATCTGAAATTTAACTAAATCCAAACTGGTGTCAAAGAATGTTTTTGTCACAGTCACAGGCTTTACACTGGGTCTCCAGCCCATCAGCATTGGAATAAGAGCAGCAAGTCTCCAGAGCTGTTATTAAAGCGCAAGGCAAAGCATGGTCTTTTTAAGGGTCCAAGGGCAAGATAAGAATCATGAAGTTGGACCATCATAGGTGATACAGGTTCTTACAGGTTTATAAGTATTCATGGGTTTATAAGCATTTATGACTCATTAAGTGTACAGTCACCATCTTCTGACCACTTCTTTGGACACAAACAGAATGTCAAAAGGCAACTGTCACAAAACAAAACATAGGAAGTTCTGTCTGAACATGAGGAAAAACTTTGACTGTGATAGTGACAGAGTACTGGAACAGGCTGTCCAGAGAGACTGCAGAATCTCCTTCCCTGGAGATCTCCAAAAGCAGTTTGAATAACGAACAATAGCAGATTCTGCCTGAGCATGGAGGTTGGACTGGATTATCTCTAGACATCCTTTCCAGCCTCAACCACTCTGTGTGACTCTGTGATACCAACATAGGTTAGTAATTCAGGATCCTCTGAAAACAATGGATATGGCACAGTTTTAGCACCAAAATCAATTATTTCCCTAATTTTGAACTTCTATACTTTAGAAAAGAGAAAATATTAAAAAAAAAAAAAAAAAAGGGCAAATCCACAAAAAATGCCTGAATTGGTAAAATTGCAACTACATTTTGGTGAACGAATGCAATAGATCTGAGCTTAAACTATTGGTCTTAGTTTCAGCTGGGATGGTATTGAATAGAGCTCAGTAGGTACGGGCCAGGCCCCAGCACTCTGAAGTGATTAGTGCCCCTCTAAAATTGCCAGGGCAACTGATCTTCTCCAAATATTCTACTAGTTTTTCAGGATTTTGCAGTTGAACAACTGCAAAAGTGAAATTCTAAACTACTGGGGGTGCCCACCACTCTCTGCATCATCTGCCCATATGATCCCACAGTCCCTGCCTCAGAGCAGATCACTGGGTGATATTCTTAAATGACCTTAACCTGGAACACATTTGCGACACATACTAATAGGAGAATGTTGATTTGAACATCTCCTGGTACTCAAAATTCTCAAGAGCTACTGTAACTATTCTAGGAAAAGATGTAAATGTGGAAGAGAAAGGGAGGCTGACGAACTGCTGGAAAATGTCCTTCCATGACTCCTCCATAGCCTGTCTCCCAGAGGAGACAAAGCAAAGAGTATTATTGCTAATGATATCAGCAATATGGTTTTCAAAACTTAGAGATAACTGCAGTGCTGAATACACACATCACATCAGTTTCTATCTATTCTATCACATCAATTTTATCATAACATGAGCCAAAGCCACCTAGTTAACAAAATATGAACCTTAATCCAGTGCCTAGCAATGACAAACACAGCAAGGAAAATAAACAGCAAGCAAGGTACTATACGACATAGTTCAACAAGAAGATTCTCAAAAAGCTCCATAGGGAAAACATTAGCAATCATTAGAGAACTAGCAATTATCAAATAGCCACAACATTGTGTTAACACGCTCCAGACAGATCTGCTATTATCTCAACTCTTTAGGGCCCACACTGGGCATCCAAAAGACTGTTGTGGTTTATCCTGGCTGGGGCTGAGTACCACACAGTCATTTGCTCAGCCCTTCTCTTTCCCAGTGGGATTTGGGTGAGAACTGGGGAAAAAAGAACAACAATAGAACTCATGGGTTGATAGATAGAATAGTTATGTGTGTGTGTGTATAACAAGTGATGGAAAAGTAATTTCTGACCATCCCCCAAGCAATGTGCATCTAGCGCCCCATGTAGCAGTAGAGAGAGAAAGAGAGGGAGAGAGACAGAAACTCCCACCCCCTTCAAAACTCCTTCCACATGATGTCATATGGTATGGAATAATCCTTTGGCCAGTTTAAGTCACATGTCCTGATTCTGTCCCCTCCCAACCCTACTTTAGTATGAGATGAGAAACCGGAATGGCCTTGGCTCTGGACAACGCTGCTTAGCAATGACTTCAAACATCAGTGTGTTATCAACATTGTTTTTTTCCTGAAACCAAAATGTAGCATTATACCAGACACTGTGAAGAAAACAATTCTGTTCCAGCTGATACAAAGACACTATCCCTTTTCAAATCAACTGCTATTCATATTTATAAACAGATAAGAAAGCTGGAATTCTACCTAAAACTTTGAAAGTTACGTACATGCTTTCAAAAACAAGTATTTTAGAAAAACATGAAATGTAGAGATGTCAGCAAGAAGTTAAAAATGAAAATAGCAGCTGTTAATGTTTGTCATTTGACAGCTAGAACAACACTGAAAAGGGTAAACTGAAAGAATCTCACTCTCATTCATACAACTTGACTACATATGTATGGCATGTAGATTGGTGGCAGCTTAGACATCATAGTGACCATGAAATCTTCTAATTCATGCATTTATACAGTTGACAATGGAGCAGGAAGATATCAGACGTATTAAATAGGAAAAAAAACAATATTTTTGTTCAAAAAATATTTAACATCTGCATTTTACATGCTTTAATTTAAATTTGTCTTTAGATAAGCATATGAAGAGGAAGAAAATCCTGTTTAATTGGGAAAGGTGAAAGGTATAAAAGAGTATAATCTACCTAGAAGCCAATGAAAAGCAATAAAGACAACCCTCAATTTTTTCTTTAACATGTCCGTTTTTAGAGCAGAACTATGACACAGCCCACATTCCTAAAGAAATAGGTATTTAGACAGAAGTTTAGATTAAGCTGTAAGCAATACTCTTTGTTTTGCTTCTTTGTAGCCTGAGGAAATTTTCATTCAATATTCTTATCTCTTTAAAGATCCTTACTTGTGATCTTCTAGGTATTACTTGTCCATCTTTTTGTAATGAGTCTTTAATTAAACACACATTTTCCTGAACATATGAACATAATATTTATTTTAAAACACAGAAAATCAGTTACAATATGAGATATAAATTATTTATTTTTGTTTGATGTGCCAGTTGGTTTTATTTGGGTTTTTATCTCTGATGAAACTTCTAGAATATCCTGCAGCACTTAAATTGTTTCATTTTACAGAGACAATTTAGCTACCAATTCCTTTAAAATCAAATTAAAACATATTATTTGGTCTGATATTGAAGCAAGTCATAGGGAAAACAAAAAACTAGTAACCCAAAGATGCTGTCACTTAGTACTACAGCATTTATAATTCGCCAAATTACCTGTTTCCAGAGCATTAATGCGCAAAAGCTGAAAGCCAAGGGGAACCATCTAATTTAAATATTTAAAACTATTTTGGTTGTAACCTACCTCATATTACAGCTACTGTCACACAGACATACTGCTAATTGAAATGTACATACAGACTCTGACTTCAAAGGTAAAAGAAATTTCCATTAAATAAAAAAGGGCAAATCAACTGCCTCAATAGAATATTTATCAGACACATTTAAATAGGCTGTGTTCCAAAGGTATTGGCAATTTATTTCTTATAGATGCAAAAACACTAGGGCAGTTTTTATGAAAGTTACATAATTATAAGAGAACAAACAAGTGTAAATAACTTTTTCTCAGATTTAAGTACACCATCTCACTAACACTACTGCTACACATTATCAGCCAAAGCAAGGCTTCAGACTAGGTTGATTACAAAGTATTACCTACATGCTTAAATCTTAGAAGGAAGAGAATTTTTTTCATGCAACATTGGATAGTTACTTTATTCAGAGTAGTTAAGAAGTTTCAAGTTAAGAGGAAGTTTAAAACATTAAGATTTAGAGCTTACTAGTTAAGGAAGTTATTTGGAATCTTAATCTGAATGATTTCTATTCAAAGACACATATATAACAATTAAAAATATATTTTATTTGAATAGAAAGCTTAAGCCAGTTCCTGTAGAGCTGTCCTCATGAGTAACTTCACTTACAGACAAATAAATACAATTTACTATTTAAAGACAAGTAAATACTACTAATCAGGAGAATTAAATGTGAGGATTTAGAGCAGTTTAGATCCCAAATAAGAACTCTGCAGAGTAGTAGATGTGAACATGAATTTGATGTGAAAGGATCATAGGAGGCTACTGAAAATGACAGTGAAATAACAATTAATTAGTTTATGCTTTGGAAACAGTATAGGACAACAAAAATGATGGAGACAGATATTTACTCCATGTACATAATATAATGGGCAAAAAAGGAAATAATTGAAAGGTAACAAAATATGATAACATTATCACAAAACTGTTGTGTGTAGGCATCAACTATAATACAATTCTAAAATAGAGCCATTGGTAAAGTATGTATTTAAAGTATGCTTCAGTTAACTTTTTCCTACTAATTTGTACAAGACATGTAGTGTGAAGTTTTCTTAAATATCACACATTTTACGGTGTAGCATTTCATAAAGCCATATTATAACTACATTTAACACATATTCAACACAGTGAAATGTTTATGAATTGTATTCAATTTAAACAGTTTAATAACCCTACATTTTCATCTTCTTTAGTCAGTCAATAGCATACACATTATATGAATTTTACTTCCATTAAGCTGGATACTGACTGAAGTGTTAGAGGTTCATTTGTACAATAGACATAATTCATAGCAGTGGTCTCGTTAATCTGTCCTTCTGTGCTTTTCTCTATTGAGTTACGTAATGTTAAAAAAATATACTTGTCTGTGTGAGTCAGGACATTCATACCTACATAACAACAGACAATTGCGGGTAGCTACAGAGACTTTGTTATTTTTCCTTAGGGATGCTAAAGATGTCTCAACAAGCTCATGCCTGTAATGAATGATTCTTTACTGCATCTTACATGGACTTTATATAATAAGTCTCTATGTTTTACAAGGCAAAATCTGCCCTCAAATTTTAACATCAAAAGGCTCTGAATGCTCAATTTCTATATAATCTTCCTTATATTAAATATAAGATATATTCCAATTTTTATCTGAAAAATAGAAAAAAACAAAAAACAAACAAAAAAAATCCAGACCCGATAAGACAAAGTACTTAATGCTCTTCAGACTATGAGCCTCAAAGTAGAGAAGTCACAGTATTTCAAGAGCATAAATGAAAACATCAAAAACATATTGATTTTTATTTTGTCAATTCAATTTGTTTTGTCACTCACCACAGAACTCTAATATTTGGGTAAAAGGAGGAAGGCTGACAATGAATGGACAAAAAAGATATCATCCATTAATTTGGACAGGGTTCCAAATTCACCTTCAGCATAGACATACAAAATTCATCAAAGCTGTTTGTGGTACTGAACAGAACTTTCTGACAAATAACAACAAGCAGTTTTTAAGACACATGTTTTTGCTTGCAGTTTAAAGTGGAACAAGTCCTGTTACTTCCACATGGAAAACTTTGTAGTTAGGAAAACATTATTCAGTCCAAAACACATCGTAACAAGATTTCATGGCTATATTACCTACCTACCTTCTAAAAAATTGTGATCTTTTAGAACACAGAGATAGCTGTTTAACTCATGGAGGAGGAACAACTTGTTTTTGTCCAATGTGCCAATCTACCAATTTTTGAAGCTTACATCACTTGTGTCCTCTTGGGTCCACAGTAATGTGAATTGTCTTTATCCAAGTGCCTACCAAATCATTGTCACATAGAAGAAGTCGACCTTTCTTTTCAATCTATGCACTTTTCAGAAGGTATAAATCAGTTGACTTTCAAGCTCGATGAGATGGCATATGCCCTGGTTTGAAGAACAGATGGAGGCTTGGGGGGAAATTGTTTCTGCAGGCTTGCAACAAGCAGCACTGCTCCATAAAAGCAAACCATTCGCACTAATTTCTCACATAAATTATACAGGCAGGGAGCACCAGCCCATTCAGCAGAAAAATCTTTCATCTAGCTTTCAGAGGTCATTTAGCAAATTTAAATTAAAGTTATTTCTGATACATGGCTGGGTTTTCATCCCATATACTTTCAAGAGATGGCAATTTACATCAAATAAAGGGTTGGCTTTAATTGTGTATGTGGGGGAAAAGGAACAGTAAATTAACTGCCACAGTATTACTGTTTTCTAAAATCCCACTATAAGATGCAACTACTAATTAGCCACAGAGGAATTAATAATTGAAATGTGGCAGCTCTCTACTACAAGAATCAGGTGAACTGTCACTGCTTTTTGCAAGGCCTGCTTTAGATTTCAGCTGAACACTAGCATCCAAATTCAGCATTGATGTTCTTGAAACAAAGGAAATCTGATTCATATCTAAGAGAACATTAATATTTTTCCCTTGAAAAGATTCTTCTGTTAAGCAAATGAACATCTCATTTTTGCCAGTAAATATGGATTTTATTTATCTTTATCTGAATATTGAGAAAATACTTTTCAATAGATTTTTCAAATATAATTAAGAAAGGAGTGGAAAAGACTAGAAAACAGTAAAAAAAAAACAAACAAATAAACCTCATAGTAATAATCAGAATTCTATGATCCACAACTGTTATGAGGAAAAGAAGGCACTGAGTAGCCTTTGACTAATACAGCATTTTATAGAAAATATTATCTTAAATGTATAAACTAAAAGCAAGCAATGAGAACATTAAGTACTGAAATAGCTACATTCACTTTTATGAAATTTCATAAAAACTGATTTGCTGGAGTCTTTTGAAACATTATTTTGATAAGATTCATTTTGCATCACTAACACCACTTCTTTTTCACCTATTAAATATAAACAAAGTAACACTATTACATATAAACATAATCGGATACTAATTAAAACTTCTTAGATGCAAGATAAAGATTTAAGTTGATCCTACCAAAAGTACGACCAGAACTTTTCTGCAAAGCATTCAGCAATCAGATTGCTGTTCAGAAATGGATTGCTCTGAGAATCATCAAGGTTGAAAAAACTAACGGGATCAGTAAGAAAAGTTTTAGTATCATAGGGAGAAAAATGGAAAAAAGAATGGATATTATTTAGCTATGGCAATAAGGACCCCATTTTAACAGATCAGTTGGAATATGTTTTAATCCATAGAAAAGAGATAGTATTTATTCTAGTGCTCTTTTGTATAATTTCAGGGCACAGAGGGGTATAATTTATAACTTACATGATATCGCTTAAGAGATTTAAAAGAATTTTCTTTTAAAGGAGAATCAGATCACGGATATTAGGACGTGTCAATTTTAGTATTATTTAGAGCTTTTTTAAACAAAAGGAAACTAGAAGAATAGAACTGTGATTACAGTTTTTAACAATGTCTAAAAAAAAGTTGCATGCACATCAGTAAAGAAAACAGATAGTAATCAGTTGGGCACTAGTAAAACAGTCACAAAGAATTAGGAATGAGATTTGTCTAAACACACACAATCACCTCATGATTGTAGTTGCTTCAGTAAGTCATAGTGAGAGACTACAAATAATTTCAGATTCAAGATGTGATGCAACACACCGTTGCTGCATTTTGGGTTCTAAAGGAATAATTCTTTCTTGTAACTATGTACACCTCAGACAACCAGGTTCTATACTACTTATTTTTTCTGATTATTTTCTAAACTACTTCTTCACTTTAAATCTATTGCATCTTCCCCCCCCCCAGAGGTGGCATTTATAGAATTTGTTTCTCCAAGACCATTCATTTATATCAACTTACATTTCTAATCTAAGTTATTACATATTATTTCTGGATTAAGAAATTCCTGCTTTGAATTGCTCTCACTTAAATTCACACTGTAATTTTCTGTTATATCAACACAATTGTATTGGGATAGACGTAAACAAGATCACTGAAATGATTAAAAAAAAAAAAAAAGAGGGGTCCTCAGAGAATAAATAGAAGTATAGAAGAAAACACTGAACTACGTCCTAAAACATTCGTGAAGACATGAAATATAATAGAATACTAGCATCATTCTGTGCTGTAATTGTGGCTAATTGTAACATATGGCTGTCCTTCTTTTGTATACAATCTGCAAAAACCTTTATTCTGCGTGACAACATTTTTGATGGATTTAAATGTTTTCTTCAATATGACATTTGTTACTAACAAGGTATTAAAGAGTTTAGCAAAGAACAGAAGGCAATATATAAGTATACATTTGAAAATAAATTCAAAAGGAAAACATTTGTCATAGCCATATAGTTCTCTTATCTGAGAGATATCTGAAGTACCACTTCCATATTGAAAGAAAAATAGTTTTAAAATGCTTCATCTCTCTTCCATTCTTACTGATGTTTTTCTCTCCTTCATCAGCACATGGCTTTAACATTATGGACTCTTTTGTACTGAAAGTTCACAGGACTGTGAAGACATTATTAATTGAAAAAAACATACCCAATTCTTCTGTGAGTTAGTGAGATGAATTTACTCACAGAGATTTCAGATTAGTATCAGTGCCAGTATCATGTATGGTTTAGGAACAGAGAGAAGAAGAAATGCAGAAAAACTGGACCTTTCCTTTCTGATGGGAATAAGCTACTAAATCCTCTAACTCCTGGAATCATATCTCACTTCAATAAATGACAAAAATATTAATGGGATTACTCTGTAAGGTAAATGAAAACGCTAACTTTTATTAGATTTAAATTTTGGGAAGTCTTCCTAAGGCAACTTAAAGTCTATAAATGAAACAACATGCATTAAGTGTTTTTTCATGTGCATTAATTGAAAATAAACACTACAGAAATAAAAAATACTGAGGAATATTGCTTAGGAACTGTGCACCTTATCTCTTTCAACTATAGTGGTTGCTGCAGTAAATTATATTACCTCTCGTTTAAAACGTACCCCTCAATCAAAAATGATTAAACTTCACAAAAACAAAACAAACACACAAACCCCATAGCAGCTATTTTAGGGGTTGCTAGAAAGGAGAAGATTTTTCTAGTCACTGGGTATAGGTGCCAGTTTAATCACAGCAACTCAAAATTTTCTAGGCTAACGTACAACAGACAGATTAAACCAAATTAGGGATGTGAGGTGCTAACAAAAATTACAGTACTGTGGCACGTTTAGATTGCTTGTGGTCCCTTTTCCCAGAAACAACCTTCAGTAGTCTGCACAAGAAAAAAATCAGATGTCTCATGCAAATACACGACATTAATGGCAGGAGAACAGTCTTCTGTCCCTGCATCTAGTTTCTATCACCAAGAAATCATTTCGGTGTCAAAGCTTACAAAAGTCTCTGAAAAATAAACTATGTACGAAAGAGGATGAAGAAAAATTATAATGATGAAATTCACATCCTCAATGAAAATAGCTACAGCTACGCTGGAAAAAAAACAAAAACAAAAACAAAACAAAAACAAAAGAAAACCAGAAAGGAGACAAATAATATTCATTTTGACATTTTAGCTTCATGAAGAATTTTGTAGTTTTGAAATTGATTCTCTTTGAAATAAATAAAATTATTTTGAAGGATAGTGGCTTCTTTCTTCCACAGAGAAATATCTTTCATGATTAACTCTATTCCCAAAACAAGTGATTTTTCAAACATTCTGATGACTTTCTCAAATATGCAGAAAGACTGCATTTCAAACACATTCTGAAAAATTCAGAAATACTTTGTTGGATTATCAACTTCCTTAGTCTAAGGTTTAATTGCATTCTGACCTTCGTTAACTCATTATATTTTAAAATGGAAGTCCTTTCCAAGGACGGAGCAGTGAGCTTTTATAATTCATAGCTCAGTATGAAATTGTGCAAAAGTATATATTACTACATTTGTTTAAAGAAAATTGTGACATATATAAGTTAAAAGAGAACTTATGGATCCTAAAGAAGTAGCCAGAAGACTTATGAGATAAACATTCCAGCATATTCTTCATTAAAAAAAAAAATACTTTCCACTACCATCTAATTCTAAATTAACAGCGATTTATATTCTGAACTTTTATATTTGATCCACATCAGAGACACATTTTCAAACCATGCAATTATTATCCACTCTTTGTTACTGGACAAAATCAAATGCTTCAAATTTGGAAAGAATCTTGAACATTAGTTGAGTTGTTCAACCTAAGAAGTTTGTATATAGCTCTCAAAAGTTATTGCTTTATCCAAAAGCATGAGTACTATGTATTTGCATCAATTGTAAGATACTACAGTTGTATGTAATGACCACATTGGGATCATGAAATCAAAGAATTTAAATTAGATGTTCAAACATTTTACTGAGTTTGTGTGAATTTAGCAAAGAAATTCACTGACTGCCAGTAGACTTCCTGAGTGAGATCATAGAATCATAGAATCACCAAGGTTGGAAAAGACCTAAAAGATCACCCAGTCCAACCACTCACCTATTCCCAATAGCTCCCACTAAACCATGTCCCTCAACACAACATCCAGCCTTTCCTTGAACACCCCCAGGGTTGGTGATTCCACCACCTCCCTGGGCAGTCCATTCCAGTGCCTGACCACCCTTTCTGAAAAGTAATACTTCCTAATGTCCAGATGAATGTCTTGATTCATTTTCTATGAATTCTTTTATTTAAATTGTATTAAAAATCAGAAAATATACTGGTGAATTATGAGATGGTGAATTTTCACCAACATAATTCACAAAACATTCTTCATATTCACCTTTTGATAAAGATGAAAAGACAATTTTTCTCCATTTCTGAAAATGAAGATTAAGAACACCAAAACAGTCATGTCTTCTTATGGAAATATACTCAATTACAGCTTTTAACAACAGACCACTTAAATTCAAAATTATCAGAATGTTTAAAATTCTTTTTCTTTCTTTCTTGAGGTGATATTCCCTAAAGACAGATTTAATTTCCTGAACTTGTTATCATGATTTACTAAGATTATGTTGTAATCATATTTTATCCATTCATCTTTTTCCTTCAATTGAGTCAAAACAGGCTTATTTGGACTTGTAATAATAATAAAAGAGCTGAATGTAGAAATTATGTAGTGTAATTTGGCAACTTATCAGCCAGGATGCCACTATGAATTTCTAAGCATGAACACTTAGGTTGAAAAGTCACATGGAAACCAGATCTTGCTACAATAACCTTGTAACTTGAATCTAATTTGCTTTGGTTCTTATTTTAAGAAAAGGATCTTATGTAAACACTGTCATTGCAGTCAAAGTTTAATCTCATGAAAATTTACGATTAATTTGCAGTAAAAATGCTTCTTTCTAACTTCTGTCCATTTTGGAAATAAGAATTATTATTTCTTTCTTATTCAGAGAATCAACACATGTAGGTATTCTCAAATAGTTTAGAACTTATAAATTTATATCTTGTTCTCCCGAAAAATGGCTCTTCTACAGAGTTACAATATAGCAAATATTGAAGAGTTTTCAAAAATTTATGTAATGTCTGATAATTATGGCCATTTTATTTTGTTTCAGTAACTACCAAAAGCCAATCAAAAAAAACCAAACCACTGCATGTAATTAAGGAAGGAAAAAAAATCCTGTAGTATTTTCCTTTGTCAGAATAAATCATGTTTCTGAGACCCTCTTGCATTTTTTCTCATGCACCACTGGATATCCAAGCTAACAAGAGTCAAATGAACCATGATATAAATAGCATATAAATAAATAAAGAAAAAAAAAAACATAACAAAAAAAACAACAAAAAAACCATATCAGAATAAAACAATAATACCATGCTGTGATTTCAGGATTAAAATAACAGTTACCATTTCTTTCTTTTATCCTTTCCCTAGAACAATTTAACTCACAAATATAGTTTAGACAAGATATTTTAAAGCATTGTCCTAGACATATTAGTAAAATGGTTTTTTTTCTTTATGAATTTAAGCGGTATAGAGTAAAATATATTTCTAAAATGATTTAATCAATTTTACAAATAAATATGATGAACGAGAGAAAATGAGCCATTAGATGTATGTTAGCTATTTTGATTATTTTCATATCCTTAAAGCAAGTAAAAAAATATAAACATTTACTTTATCTGCATCTTAAAATAGTAACTAATGATGAACAATATTCTCAGCCCCTAGCAGAAGCATGCAGGACTTCAGAAGCTATGTAACCTAAAGTTTGAGCTAGAAAACTCCTATTTGCCTTCTACATCTTCTTAAGATGCACAATAATCAATGATGGTTGTGTGCCAAATTAAACAACAGCCTCAAGTAATTCTACTTTCTCAGTATTGTTTTCTTGAGTGCCTGCCACAAAACTCAGTCTAGATTGATCCATGAATAAATCAAGTGGATTGGAATAAGGGAAATAAGTTTGGGTCCTGCCATGTTGATAATAAAAGAATGGAACAGTGCACTACTACACTGTCTTCTTGGATGTATACTGAAGGAGTGATAATGTGTTTTGACAGAGAGGATGAACAGCAATACCAAAGGTAACTGCTTCATGACATAAGAGTCCTAGGTCTCACTAGCTACATGACAGTGTATTACTATGGTATTAGGAAGAAACTGGAGTGATAAGATGACAAATTGCAGTAAGAAAAAATCCTGCTGGGTTGTCCACCAGAGATTCTATATTGTGATTGTCTTAAGGTAGTAAGTATATCTTCAAACAATTCAAACTGTCAGATACAGGGAACAAACAGTTATTTTAGATGTCCAGCTTTAGTTTGAAGGCTCATAGAAAGTTAGTTAGCAAGAAGTCAATTAAGTAGCCAGTAGCATCATCAAGTGGAATGTTAATCCTTATAATGGAAGTATGTACACCAACTAGCAGTTAAAATTAGGTTAAATGTATCTCTCCATCTAATTTTGAGAAATTAGAAATTATAATGTCTCATGAAAAAAAAAAAAAACAACTGAATTCTACAGCTTATTGCATATGTTTGCAAATAATCATTGACTCTTACTGGGTGATGAAAGATTGAAATGCAAACTTAAACTGTAAACCTGTGAATTTTAATCCAGAAAAGTCACGATTACAGTTGTCTAAAGAATCGTTGCAATGGAATCTCATTCTGACTAGGGATTAGTTGCAAGAACTATTAATGGATCCTTGTGCTAATTTAGCATTGTTACTGCTAACAGTACTTTCTCACAGTACAAATGCCTATTCTATACCTAAATACAGAAAAAAAGCTTTCTTAAATCATAGTTACTAACAAATTATACAGTGACACTACAGCATAGGTCAAATCCTGTTGACATCATTAGCAGCAGAATCAGTTATGAGATTGCAAAATTTCTCCCATTTTGTTGAATTAACAAAGCTATACAGGTAAATTCTATATCATTTTCTCTACATTAAAAACTTTAAATATTCTATAAATCTGTTTTATTATTTTCATGTGTACCATGTTATTTTCCGTAACTAACATTGCTTTCAGTGAAATCTTATTCTAGTACAATAAACAACACAAAAAAGAATAATTCATGATAACAAAAATAATTAAATAGTAGGAGCAGGTTAAAGATCAGCATTCATTTTTAAAATTAAATTTAAAAGTCTGCAGTGGTTACTTAGAAGATTGGCAAGTTTTACAAATAACATCACCAAGCCTTTTAGAGAGAAACACAGCCACATTAGAATGGAGTCATTAGGCAATACATTTATTTTGAAGCCAATTAACCTTTTGTCAGAGAAATGTCGTAGCTGTAATGGTTTCAGCAGTGGAGGTCAGCCTCTAACAGGGGCACGTATGACAGCGATTACGCTGTCTGACATATGCTGTAGACTGAGAGTACAGCTGTGGAATGAGAATCTGCCTTCGTTTGTATTCTGCTCTGCATTTTCAGGGAGCAGGCAATCTTGACCTATCCATTTAGGTAATTAAAGCTTCTATTTGGAAGTGTCCTGCAGGAAGGTGAAATCTGGGGTAGATAAATGGCTGCTGCTCAGCGAAACCAACCACTTCCATCATTTGATGGACTGCCTGAAATAGGCTGCATTGCCAGGTCCTCATAAAAAGAGAGATGAATTGGGAAGGAGGCAATTCTCTAAGGCAAAGCAACTCTGTCATCTTGCTTTTTGCAGCCTATAATTTAATTGTTAGCTAAGGTAGACAGCTGAATCAAGAGCCTTTTTTTTAACAGCTTCCCCACCACTTTCCATTTTCTAAGAAACTACTTTGGTTTGTTTACTTCCAAGACAACCTTTTTTTGACAATTAGAGATGTCATTTCAACAAGCTCAGGTGGCTATCAAAGACATGTTATGACTTACCTTCCATGCTATTCTGTTCCCTTTCGTATCATGCTCAACAGCAATGGGGAAGTCTCCTCGTTCATAAAACTTGCGAAATGCTGTGGGCTTTGTTGGTCTCTCTTTAAATGCTCCTGCAAGTGGGGGCCCCCGTACCTTAAAACAGAAAGAAACAAATTCTACTGTAATTCCATGATAATGGAATGAAATATATTCAGGAAAAGCTTATATGACTGAACACAGAAAGAAATAAAAAACCTCACTGATCTCCCAAACTAGCTTGCAATTGTCTCTACAAGTTTCACTATCTGTTCCTTTTTGTTTGTTTACCAATATTTCATTCTCCCCCATAAAAACTTTGTATTTCTTTGTGGCCACCTCAGTTCCTGCAGCATTTTTAAGACAAAACCATCAAAAATACACTTACATAATAAAGTGCAAGTTCTTGTAAAATCAAGCATTTATCCTTGAGAAATCTTCTTTGAATTGTTTCTTTATAGAACTCATTTGGGTTGGTTTCTATCTAACACAGCTGTCTTGTCTTACCATTGTCTTTCTTTGACCTACTTCACTAGATCCTTTCCTCAGTTCTTCTGCACATGGCTTTTGTATGATTTCCAGCCCCTTAGTATTGGCCTTTCAGTATCTAAAGGGGAGCTACAGGAAATAGAGACAGACTCTTTATCAGGGTCTGTGGTGATAGCACAAGTGAAAATGGTTTCAAGGTCAGAGGGGAGATTTAGGTTAGATATAAGGAAAAAATCTTTTACAGTGAGGATGGTGAGGCACTGGATCAAGTTACCTAGTGTTGTGGTTGATGCCTTGTCCCTGGGGATTTCAGGGACTTGATCTATCTGTGGATGTCCCTGTTCATTGCAGAGGAGCTGGACTAGGTGGCCTTCAGAGGTCATTTTCAACTCTAAGGATTCTAGGATTCTATGATCAATGGTTGAAGCCTAGAAGAAGTGGAAGAGTCTACTCCTAAATCACTCCACTCTGCCTTTGTTGCTTTAGAAGAATATCTGATTCAGCTCCACTTGGTTCCTTAGCTATGTCTAGTCAGTGTATCATGTAGCCTGAGTACCTGAATGATAGTCCAATTCTAAAATGTTCACAAAGGAACTTTTTTCTCAGCCAAACTTAGTAGTAACAGTAACTGAAAACCAGCACAAAGATAACAGAATTTCAAATACTTAGAAGAAATCTACTGTTTAAACTAATTAACAAAGCTAATCTCAAATGCTAGAAGAAACTAAGAGAGTTAAAGTAATCTCAAATGCCCTTGACAATTACTCCCTGAGAAATTCTTGTCTGTATATTTTTTTTAAAATATATTTTATAGCAATGTCTGAGATAAAGACTTCATACAATTCTCTCCGTATCTTTCTTCAAAAATGCCACTGTGACTTGGTGCCTTTTATAATATAAAAAGCGTCATTTTCAAAAAAAGGCAAGAGCTTCAAGGATCATAACTCATATCCAGCATATTGTATTGTTCTAATTGTCTCATTATATGTTTCTCCAACTTCAATGACCTTGATGTTAGTTTCTAGCAGTACAGTCAGTGTTTCAGTGAATAGAACACAAGCATGTAACATTCTTTGCTTCACTTGCGTTATTCTGTAATTTAACCGTGGCAACCAAGATCAAAACTTGACCTTGCAATTTTTTTCTTTCAACATATTTTACCATTTTTTACTACTCAGAAGACTGACACAGTGTGATTGACCAGTGATATGCATATACTGTACTTTAGTGCAAACTGTTTAAACTAGGGCTTCTAAACTGTGACAGACTGCTGCATAGCGCTATCACCGATAGACCATGCCTAGTGAAAATAGATTTTACATGCATACTGTAATATTGCTTAGTAAACACACCTGCAACAGTAGAGCATAACACTCTGAGAAAAGCACTTCAAACTGATGTGAATAAATCTACTCTCGTTGTTCTGTAGAGGCACAATTTGTACTGTGCCATCAGGATAGGTGCTTTCACTTTTCTTTAGATTTTTTTAATCCTCCTTCCATGTATTTTTCAATATTGGTGTGATCTTCACACGTTCTTTAAGACATGTGTTTCCATAAAGTATTAGGAGTCCCTGTTCTAATTAAAATTTAACTTATATTATTGATAAAGAACACATTGTCTTGCTTACATGAGCTACAATCTTAATTATTTTTGGCAGACTATCATCATTATAGGTAGAAAAAGCAAGCCCAAACTACATCTTCTCTGAAAACAAAAATTATTCTTCCTAATTAATTTTAGTAGTTTTGGTATGAACTTTTATCTACTGCACTTCTGCAAATTTTCTGGTTCAATTTCTTCATATTCTTCGTTTGGAAACAAAGAAACTAGAGGAATAAAAATATCTTGGTCATCAAATATTACATATTATATATTTATATATATTTATACATAATATAAATATATCCTTTATTATTCCTCTAATATTTCTGACCTATAAAATGCGTTTAAAAAATTGTCAAGACATTTTTACTGCTGAAATGCTATTATATGTTATCCTTATTTCAATAGTTAGAAATCACATTTTAAGTAGTATGCCTACTCTGATCTGCCAACTGAAAAAAGCCAAACCAAACAAACAAAAATATATGGTACGTTTAAAAGAGTTTCAGAGAAGAACAGTGACTGAAGTTACAGAATGACTTTTACATAAATACAATGTCAGGAAAATGATTACTAAGGAGAAATGAAAGCAAATCACTGCTTCACAGAGAGAATGAATAGGGACTGATTTTCCATTGTTTCCCTCACTAAAAGTACAGAACATGAAAACAAGCCATTAAGTGAAAAATTTGGAACAAAGAAAACCAATTATGTATTCATGCAGCAACTCATGGATTTATGGAACTCCTTGCACAAATTCAGTGGTGAGACTTCTTGAAGTTTCTGTGCGTTCAAGATGTAACTGGAAAAGCTGATAAAAAAGAAATATATTCAAGCTTACCAAATCCACAGTATCAGTGATGAGAAACACAGTTGGTAGTACCTTTTCACACAACACAAATAGTTTTTCTGGTAGACCTCCTAGCATTATATTTAGTCTCTCACAGTCACAATAGGCTGGCAACTCATAGTTATCCTTTGATTAACAACAGCAACCATCTTTCACTGTAAATGAGCACTATGTTAATAACATAATTTATTATCGTTACTTTTAAGTGCATTACCCTGTATTTTATACTATTATATTTAATTTTCATTCTGCCACACCAGTTCTGAAAGGTTTCTACTTCCATCTTTGTGACACTCTAACCTTAATCTATTTTAATAACTACTCCAAGCATAGAATCAACTGTAGATTTCATTATATAATCCTATATTTTTTTAGATCGCTTATGAAAATATTTAATTAGGTTTGCTTGAGGAAAAATAAAGGCATATAATTTAGTTTTTTACAATTCCCAATTTATCTGCATTTATTTCATATATTTATTTTTACTTATAGAATCTGGAGATGAGACTTCCTTTTCTTCTCTATTTGTAGATAATCACAGTACAGACATTTTGATCATGAATTTGGATCAGTAGCTCTAAGAAGTAATAAAAGAGAAACAATTAAAATCTGGATCACAGTAAACAGGGGGAAACAGTTGCATAACCTTCAGATCAGTCAATTTCTTCAGGACAAAAAGCCAACTCTATGTCTCTTTTGTTTTTCATAGAAAAGACACATTTATCGCAGTAGATTATTGTTGAAAAATATTTTCCAACACGTATCTGACAATTCCTAACATCTCTTTTCCTCATGCAGATTTAACATTTTGTTATGTGTATCTCAATTAGGACCTTCCAAGCTGCAACAATTTCCCTATAAACTTAAGGAAAAATACAGAAATCAAAGGGATACATTTCTATTGATCCTGGTGACAGATAAAAATAATCTTCTTACCATGCTGCTTGCATGTATCATGCTTTTCAAAATCTTACAGAAATGTTAAGCTTTTAACTTTCAGAAGATGACTTTTACTGGCTTATGAGCAGCTGGTCAAAAAAATGGATTTCCTATGGGTTGGGTGTTGAGTATAATCTGAATTTATTTATAAAGAATCTGAATGATAGGACTAAATGCTCACTTATCAAGTTTGCAGATGCCATAAGACTGGGAGAAGAACTTATGTTTGAAGAGACATAAGACTGTACACCAGAAGAAATAGTAACCACAAAGAGAGAGACCCACACTGACAAGGAATAAGAGTTGCAGAAATATATCTTGCACATGAGATACATAATCCCAAACAGCAGTGCAAGCTGATTGGGTAGGAGATCAGTTAGGGTGTAACTTTGCTGAGAAAAACCTGGGAATTCACACTGAGTTAGTTGTACTTCCAGAGCAATGAAGGCAATCTAAACTGCATTTGTAGCAGTACCATCAGCAGATCAAGCACTTCCACTATTCTTGAGAACTGCTTACACAGTTACAATGCTGGCTAAAGTTTTGGTCCTCTCAGTTAACGACAAAAGCACTTGTATGTTCCAACTGACCATGAACATGATTAGAGGTCTACAGGTTGTGACAGAAGGTTCAAAAAACTGAGTGTGTTCAGCCTAGCTAGATAAGGCTTAAGGTAGGTCTAATCACAGCCTTCCAATTCCTAAAAGGCAGTTAGTGAAATGACGGTATTCTCTTACACAGGAAAAGAGGCAACAGGTGCAAGTAGCTTTAAAGGTAATTCTGAGGAAAAAAATCATTGGAGTGGATTGCCCAGATGTGGTGGAATACCTCCAAAAATCTAAAGAATTAGCTTGACAAGGAGTCTTAGCATTTAACAAAAAGTTGGACAAGATGCTCTTCAGAGGACCCTTCCAAATGTGGGTTCTATGCAATTTTATGTTTCTAAGTAAAATATACAATATGTTTTTGTATACTTTTCATAATTAGCTTAACCTTCCATTAGTGACTAAAAAAGCCCTAAAACATTCTGGAAGTATTCAGTTTATTTGAAAAAGCAGTAACAAATAATACCTTCATCAACCTAATAAAAATATTTCATTGCAACGTAGTTAGAAAGACTAAGACTAGAGTTCCAGTTAATTAAAGGCATGATGGCAAAGTATATGAAGCAATAAACAGCTGCTGAGGTTCATTAAATGCCAAAGAGAAGATAAACAATTTGATAATTGCAAAACTAATTTATTGTAGTGCTACTGAACTATACAACAAGATAAAAACTACAAGCCATTAAACAAAAAAAGTGAAAAATATCATTTTTTTCATTGACTCTTGGGCATTTTAAGCCATTTTGGTTGCATTCTTAGACATCAGTGATGGCACACTAAGAAACTGAGATGTCTTGCTGTAAATCAAGCACTTCATTGGATGCTATCTCAATCCACTGCTTCCATTAAAAACCACAAGATTTTGCTTGAGTATTCAGAGGGCCATCTCAGAAACAAAGACATTTTTACATTTTTTTAAATTTTCTTCTGTTAGGTTGATTTGTTAAGTATTAGTGGTTTACTGGGAAGTTATGTGAAAAATTTGGATAGCACAAGGGAAGGAGGGAGCAGCATCACGTATGACAGAAAGAAATGGTTGATTGCTTCTTCAAGGAATGGTGCTGAATTTATATTGAGCATCAAAAATTAATTGGACACAGTTTCTCATCTGTCTACGCAGACGTAAGTCGTAGTACTCCAAGCAGTAGTTGATAATTGTTAAAGAGCTGTGTGAAAAATAAAAAGATGTACTTCCCAAAAGTAGAATAGATTGAGATCTTGCTGATTTTATATAATCATTCATATATTTAAAAAAAAATAACACAAAATTATCATAATCAAATTTAATAGTTAAAACACCTTTGATTAATCCAGTTTAATGCATTTAGATGACAATGGGAAGAATGAAAAAAAATAATCCAGCTCTTAGTCAGTTGACTACGGGAGCCTTATGGGAAGGCTGGAATTGAATCTGATCTTCTTGTAGTTTTTATTCACACAAAATTAATTTATAATACTTATTTTTTGAAGCTACAGGGATCAGAGTTCATGTGACCACTCAACAAATCACAGAATCCACAGAATCATGGGCGTTGGAAAGATCATCTGGAGATCATCTAATCCGATTCCCCTGATAAAGCAGGTTCCCCTAACCTGTACTGATAAAGGCAGTTATTCCTCCCCACATACAGGACTCAACACTTGTCTTTACTGAACCTCAAAAAGGTTCAGTAAGTCCTTCTCTCAGCTCTCCAGTCTGTCCAGGTCTTACTGAATAGCAGCACAACCTTCTGGTATGTCAGTCACTCTTCTCAGCTTTGTATCATCAGAAGACTTGCTGAGGATGCATTCTATCCCTTCATCCAGTTCACTGATGACGTTGAACAAGACCACATCCAGCTCAGAAACCTTCGCTCATCTATACCACACTTCCTAAGTTTACCTACGAGGATGTTACTGAAAAGAGTCAAATCTTAATATAAACTTCAAGTAAAATGCGTGATACATTAAGTCAAGTAAATTGCACCATGTAATGAAAAAAATTCTCAGGTTGGGAAGAATAAAGATCAAATAATATACCTAGCATGATACAGTGCTTTGTTGGCATGCAAAGCTTTACTAGAATCCCCAGTGGGAGGGTCCTCATCCATATAGCATGATAAAGCTTTTTAACTTGTCCAACGAGACAGCTGCACAACACTGCTTAATAACAACTCACACTCAGGGAAAAAAACTAGGTTGAAAAGTCATGAGCTGCAGAGTTTTCTTTTTCAGAGTCAGCAAGCACAACATGTACCTTCAATAGTTTGATGCTTGTACCACACACAGAAACCTGTCATATTAACCAGCATACAGTTACCTACCAACACAGCAGAAAAAATGTGTTATTGCAGTTGTTTTTGTGTGTGACATATCTACATTTCTCTCTAATAAATATAATACTAATTATTACTACTAACATTAGTAATTTTGAAGACTTGGAAACAAAAAACTTGGCCAAAGTTAAAAATTACAATCTGCACAGGGCAACCCCAGTAGAGCATACTAGGGCAGACAATAAGCCTATTCAGCTATGTCTTCATTTATTGATCCTAGTTTGATTAGATACTATAGGCAGACAATACGCGCTACAATCCTGTTTTGATTTTGCTATACGCATATATCCAAAATCAAATAAGAAACTTCAAATGATAGTAGAGACATAGAAAGACATCCCAGTAGATACGGTGAGTTCCATATAAATTCCTTTTATTTAATATCAATATCACAAGCACTCAATATCAAAAGAGCACAGTCTATCAGTGTGTATCAGACAAAAGCTTTATATACACAAAAAGAAACTCGGGAGAGATTTCTTCACATGTGCCACTCTTGATGTGCTTTAAATGGTGCCACATCTAATGCTAGAAATCTTGCTTCTGGGGCTACTGCACAAATCTGGACAACAGATCAAAGCACATCTCATAGCTTCAAAAGTCAAAATGTGAGAAATCAATCTCAAGACCCCCAAATGAAACTTTTGATAGAGGTCAGCAAACATTACAAATACTTCTAAAGCACCAGAACTTGAAAGAAAAAACAGACGTGATTTTGTACAAAGATATTGTATCTCATTATTGCCTTGAGACATTACTGAAAGGAAGTCAAAAGCAGAATACAGAATTACTCTATTTCATCACCTCAGAAATGTTAGTTTTGATTGGGAAAAAGATAAGCTGTTTAGATAAACCAGAATTGGTTTATGTCACAAATATCTGTACATCACTCTGTCCTCAGAAGGTCCTTAACCTCTTCTCCACCTCCATTCTGCGGTGAGTAGAGTATTTGGATCACTATTGTTGATTGGTGGATGGTTGGATTGGGTGATGCCATGGTTTTTTTCCAACCTTGGTAATTCCATGATTTTATGATTTTGTGTCCTTACAGTTTCTCTCCTTACATTTGCCAAGCAATCTCCCTTAACATAAAGGAAGAACACAGACAACTACTAATGTATTTCTTCCTCTCCTGTTAGCCTGCAGATGAATATAGGTTTTGCTGCTGTTTCATTTTCTTTGTCCCACAAAACTTTCCACTTAATCTGGGAGTCAAATTTTTTTCTGGGTTGTGGAGATTTTTCCATTCACATTCTAATGTTTAGAAAAATATGCAAATGTTGACACAATTAATTTATAAGTGTTTCAGGTGGTATCACAAGTGTCCTTTTGAAGTGAATCTCATGATCATCCCCAATTATGGCACTCTGGTTCACATTATGAAGTTTCTAAGAGATAAACTGGAATCCTTCCAGACAGCAGTCAATCAAAATGAAGGAAATACTGTAACATGTAAAACATCACATCAGCATCACCTCTTTTCCTTCCGTTATCCCTTCCCAGTGGCCTGCACTGCTCGCTGTCATCACATTCTTTATGGCTGCATATGTATTTTCGAATGCCAAATCAACCTGATGAAGGGTCCACGTACTACAAGTTATAAGAATGCCCTTCACCAGGAAACAAAATTTCAAGTGGATTTTATTGTTTGCTTATATAATGTAGTTACAAGTTACCTTTTCCGATTTCTGCAATCTTTAGTTCTTTACAATGGTCGTAACACCATCATAATCCTAAATTATGTACAGATGTGCTAATATTAATTACAGGACAGAAAATTATATGAAAGTTATTGGCCTATTTTGCACTTCCATCACACACATGTATAAAGGCTCACGCAAGAATACACCTAGCATGCTGATCTAACATTGTGATCCTAACAGAGGATATCTAGGAAATTGAATAAAAACAAGACCATAGTACAGAAATCTCACTTCTCATTCCTCTAAATGGTCAAAGATCTTGCCTCCCTTCCAAACTGACCTATACCATCAGTCCATTCAGAAACACTGATTTTGATGTTTGCCTGATCCAGCACTGATCCACTTCAATGCTCTGAACTATCAGAAAAGTATTCACATTATTTTGTTTAAACTGTTTTTGCTGGAGGAAGTATTGAAAAGGTTAATTAGACTTAGAATGCCACCACTGCTGTTGAAAGTGTCGGAGACAGAATGACAACTTTATGGTAACTAGAAATTAAATAATAGTCGAGTTGATTAGATAGAGCCTATGACAGCATCTTTTAAGACAATTAAAATAACACTACCATGTTTAACACCTATTAGAACTGTGTGAACAAACCAATCTCCATGTCAAAGAAAAATTAAAAACAGAGAAATTTGTCCTTGTTCCAGATGGGAATGCTGTCTAAAAACACTTGGGTTTTTTTGAAAAAGATAACAGAGCCAAGAAATTTGCCTTGGTCGTCACAGAACATTCCAGCACATCTGAAGAATACTTTGTCTTTTTCTTAATATCACAGTCAAAAGAATGCACAATTCAGTATTTGTATTCTGCCTTTCTAAACTCTGTCTCATGCTTCAGTTGCCTGCTTCTGCTAACAGTTTCATAGCCTAAAGTTCTACACGGTGGTGCACCATTAAATAGTTGCTATTTCGGTAACGGGTGAAATAATTCCTGATTATAAAGGTGTTACAACACTATTACTTAACACATGCTACAAATATTCCCACTTCATTCAGAACAAGGGCTATTAAAGAACACATACTGAAATGTAACATTCATAGTTAGTTATACTTTGTGGATTTTCATCTTCAGATTAACTGTTAGCAGACACCAAAGTATGTCTGGCCTAGTTGTCCTGTTGGCAAAAGAGGATAATAAAAGAAAAAAAAAATCACTGGATTTCATAGAAGAGAAGGGATTTGAAGAGAATTCTGGTTGCCCCTTCCCTGGAGGTGTTCAAAGCCAAGCTGGAAGGGGCCCTAGGCAGCCCTCCCACAGCAGGGGGTTAGAACTAAATGATCTTTAACATGCCTTCTTAAGTCATTCAAAGATTCCATGGTCTTTGACAACTGAATGCTCTGTATTAGTTGTTGCATCCCAGTGCCTGGAATTGTAAAGATTTCAGAAGTTAAACTATTTTGCTAGCTCCTTTCCTCTGCAAAACAGGCAATCAATATAGTCAACTGCTTAATGTGAACATCATGGCATAATTATTTTGAAAGAACCACAGGCCCAGATCCACAAACCTATGAAAGTGAGAATGATGAATTCTATTTTAAACACAAAACATTTTAATGCTACAACTTCACCTCTGTAACCTATAAATTCCATGTGGAAAGGGGACAGTAAGTGACTGCACTTCTCATGCCAACTAAAGAGCTTGATATAGGTGTGCACTGTTAACTCTGAGTTGGGCTTGGCTGCACTAGAAGAGATGGAATAGGAACATTAAAAACAATTGCAAAGGAGGCAGGAAGAGGAAAGAGGCATTATCTTTCATCATTTACTCCATACTGAGTAAAAAGCACAGTTCTGTGCTTTCCGGAGCTCGACTGCCTTACAGCTCTGTCTTACAGCTATGTTTACCTACTGAAGAACCACATTAAAGGACAGAACACACACACATACACAAAAAAAAAAAAAAAAAAAAAAAAAACATTTAAAAAAAGATTCTGTTTTTGAGAACCTTAATATCTTAGAACCTGCACTCTAACCCACACATGTATTTTCCACACAGGACTTCTGCCACATTTTTTTTTCTGATACTTGCAGTTAACTTTGAGCTTTCTATCTAGTTAATTTAAAGCCAGCCTAGCACTTCATTACTTATTCCTTTGTTATCATTAGAAACAAACACAGAAAACCTATACATATAAATCCAACCATTCTGTATGTGAATGCATATATAAATTGCCAGGTTTGAGTGTAAAGTTTCATCTGTGTGAATATTTTTCTACTTATCTAATTTATTCAGTCCTTTGAGATTCAAATCTATTACAAATGATTGTGTAAGATATTACTGGAAAAAAATAGTAGCAAGATAAATACAAAAATACATTTCCATTTAACTTTCCAGAGAACTCATTCTGAAAACTAGGATTGATTATTTGAGATAGAGTAGCGTATAACCAAGATGTTATAATTGCAATATAATCAAGAGAGTAAGGCAAAGCAAACAAGAATCGAAAAAGAGAATAAGTGGAAGAGCTTACCCTTGGGTTGAGCTCACCAGAAGATACCAAAAGAGGGGATCTCCAGAAGAGATCCTTCCCCTCTGGTAGCCAGCTCTTAAATAGGTCCAGGAGGGGTGGAGCCTGGCTCCACCCCTTCCGGCAGCACAGGTGAATTGCCTTCACCTGTGCTCCTCTGGCTGACTCAAGGCTCACCTCAGGTGATTAATCAGAGGTTCAGGCCGTGACTCAGCAGTTCCCATACAAGTAGTATTAAGATAGACTGGAGAAATGGCCTCAAGTTGCACCAGGGTAAGTTTAGGTTGGATATCAGGAAAAATTTCTTTATAGAAAGGGTGGCTAAGCACTGGAATAGGCTCCCCAGGGAGATGGTTGAGTCACCATCCCTGGATGTGTTTAAAAACCATTTGGATGCGGTGCTCAGGGACATGATTTAGCAGAGGGCTGTTAGAGTTAGGGTAGCATGGTTAGGTTGTAGTTGGACTTGGTGATCTTTAAGGTCTTTTCCAGCCTGAGCAATTCTATGATTCCATGATTCTAAGAAAAGACTACTGGTTAGATGATTCAATACTTCTTCCTCTGTCAAGCACTTATTTTCTTTCTTTCATTGCTGACGATCTTATGTATCAACCAGCTAAGATATCTGTCCTATTACAAGAAAAGTAAATCAATGATTTGATCCGAAATTCAAATCATTCCTTCACTGGAAGATGCTTGTTAGAAAAAGGAATAGTTATTTAATTCCAATTGTATGCTGTTGAAAAGGTTTTAATAACTGTACTTAACTGCACTGCATATATGCAAAAATAATCCCTCTAGTAGAGATAAAATTTTGCTTGGTGAAAGAGCAAATTCTGTGTCATATCAGGATGCAAAATAGTAGTATGCATATAATAAGAAGGTCTCACAGAATATGTCTTCACAGATACTGACAGTGGCTTAGTGGCGGTTGAAGTTTAGACTTGTTTTTCACAGGCTGTAATGCTATTAATATCACATTTTTCTTGAAATGCTTTTCATATTTACAAATGCAGGATTAATAAACAACTTTTTCTATGGTCATCTACATTTTCCAAATGTTTTGCTCCCATTTGCATAACCACCTCAAGTTACTGCTCACCTGCATCTTTTTCTTAGAAAAATAGACAAAATAAGCAAAAAACTTCAGCCTTTCAAATCTGTGGCTTCCTATTACCATTTCTATGAATTGAACATAGCTCTTTCTGATTCTGAAACTCACACGTAGTATCTTTATTCCATAAAATGTTGTTACAGTGTGCTAAATCAATCTGCACCATATTCGAGGTAGGTCTCTGAGACAAGGATCATACAGGGGACTTTAACTTACTAATTCAGCAACTGTATGTTGATTTCTGTTAATCTTCAGCGATGTCCAAAATCATGTCCTTTGCTTGCTTTTTTCTTCATATAATTGTGCTGTGACTTAAGAAATAGTTTTTAATCTATTTAATCACTCTTTACCTTAGACGTTCTCAGAAGCCTCTTCTTAGGTGAAACCGTTACATTTTATTTTGAAGTGCTTAAGGTTAATGAACCATGAATTCTACTTTTCGTCTTCTGGAATATAATTTGGGTAGGAGTTGATAATAACTCTTTGACATCATGATGTAATAGGCATGTAATGAAGTAGAGCTAGATTAACTTTTCTTAACATCAAAGACCTCTCTTATTCTAAAAATCTTGATTTTGTTTTTGATTCAGTGCTTCTGTGATATTGGAAAAAAAAAATCCTGAATATATATTATATTCTCAGTTACTAGATTAGTTTTAGACTGGTGAGCATTGACTTCAAGCATTGTTCGTTTCAATTCTTTTCTTTATTTTTTTCCTATTTTGAAAAGAGGACTGAGAGCCATATTCTCTTTAATGTAGTCATCATTCACTTAGATATACTGACCAACTGCTTCAGTTGTAATTTCCTTGGTTTCTTCCTGTATAAGATAATAAAGACTTAAACTGCCACTTCATCAGTTTGCTCACCTTGCTGCCCTATATACTTACGTGATTTTAGATTCCGATCACTTCTTTTTTTAGTTACTGCATACCTCTTTTATTCCAATCAGACCTGAAATAACACATAAGACTGACATACTGGAGCATTAACACTTTAACTCCCAGTGCACTACATGATGTTATGATGTGGAATACTGAAAAACAAAAATCACAAAACCATGACAATACTGTATGTCTGTGGAAATCTTAAGCTTTCAAATTACATACCACTATCTTGAACTACAGGATACATCCATAAAATAGTATTTCCTGAAGAATGTATATCTGAAATTTATCAATGAACTAAAAAACAGACAAGACAAAACTAGGCTGGACCAAAGACAATGCTCTACACTGTATATTTTTAATGATTTTTTCTTTAAAGCTACTAAAAAAATTCCCAGATGGATAATTAGCTCAAAATTGTATAGGCAAATCAAAACGAAAGGTTACTTGTGCTTTATACTGTCCAGAATTAATTGATCCTAAACCAAACAAACTATCCACACTTACAAAACAAGGCCCCAGTAGATGGCATTTCCAAGGCTAAAAGACATATACTAGCCAAAGCTAATAAATACAAATAAACGATAGAATAACAACATACTACAGAAAACTGAGATGTCATACTTTAGATTTCAGTCAGTAAAAGAAGCTGAAAAGATGATACACTGTATCTTGAAAAGAAATGGGATTAACTGGAAATGCATTGCCTGCTTACACTGTAAAGAAAACATGAGTACTATAAAACACACGCACTAAATAAAAAGCAACAGTGCTACAGCATATAACATGAATAACATTGAGGGGAAAATGCAGCTACAGTTAAGATCTAAAAATTGTATCTTTCTGTTATTCAGGCAGAGTTTCTGTTCATTTCCACATTCAGGACACCTACAATTCTGAAATTTCTTAACCAAAATCAAAACATGCCTTTCTATAAATGGTGAAAATTCACCACTTTTGAAAAAAATCTACTGATTCAAGATTATGCATTAAATAACAGTTGTAAAGTTACCTAGATTGGTAGTAAATTCCCTTTTTCCCCTAACGTAAAACAATTCTATTTTTTTTTAACCAGCTCTATTTAATTAACTAACAACATACACAAGGACTTGAGGTGTTGACATAGAATCTAGCTGTAAGGTTTGTAGATGGGCTTAATATATTTTATTAGAAGAATTAGTATAACTAGAAAAATCAGAACATGAGCCCTTCCTCAGCTCTGAAACAGAAACAGTAGGTACAAAGTTAAACACAAATTGAGAACAACCACTCTCAAATGAATTTGATAGATATCAATTGCAAAAATAAATTACAAATAAAAAACAATAAATTGCAAAAATAAATTGCAAAAAACAAAGATAGTTGGGTAATTGAGAAGTAAAGAAGACATGGAAGAAAGGTGATCTGTAGCTATTATTTAGGTATGAGACCTTCTAACATATGAAGGAATTCATTTTCAGTAATACAGTACTTGACAGTTTAACTGTCAACTCACAGCAAGTAATAGCACTGATGAATGACAGATTAAAATACACGCTGCAGCTTATCACAACCAGAAGGAGGAAATATGACTAAGTATATTTCATAATGCACTTTCTAGTTTACTTAAAGTTCTTGTAAAAATTAACGTGCTAGAGCCATATAAACAGCACAGTAGGACAGAAGCAAGCAAACAGAAGGTATCAGTTTGGAAAATTTGCTGACACAAGGAAATACAAAGCATTTTGTTATTAAAGAGCTTCAGTATTTAGTAGCTTATCAAACAGGTCGTAAGTGCGTCACCAATCTCACCAAAACTCACAGCTCTTTTAAGATTGACAAGATCACAAGTAAAACTCCAATGAGCCATATGTAAATGACTAATTCATCATCAATCATTTCTTCTGCTCTCAGGCAAATGCTAACACCAGATCACATATTTGTTTTCCTTTAGAATATACAGGATTTTTACAGTAACTATGTGTCTGTATTGATATTTGAATATAGATGAAACAATTCAAAATGAATAACCTGCTTTTTAAAATGTTATGTTTCTTCAGGACCATCTGATGTGACTGTAGTTATACGATAGCTTCTATCCCAGCTGAGGCATTATTTCTTGAAAAGGAAAAAAGCAAAATGCTTCATAACTCTTATTTCGCCAGATTTCCTCAGAATTAGACTGGCAGACAGAATGAAAACTTTGATAGGAGTTTTATGTCATAATGTTTTCAATACAATGAATTACTTTAACAATAAAAATGTGACTATTTACCTGCTGCTGTTTTTTTTTTGTTTGTTTGTTTGTTTTTAATTTTACTGATTAAAATATTTATAGAGTAGAATTACAGAGTTGCTCAGGTTGGAAAAGACCTTAAAGATCATCGAGAACAACTACAACCTAACCATGCTACCCTAACTCTAACAGCCCTCTGCTAAATCATGTCCCTGAGCACCACATCCAAACAGCTTTTAAACACATCCAGGGATGGTGACTCAACCACCTCTCTGGGGAGCCTATTCCATTGCTTAACAGCCCTTTCTGTAAAGAAGTTTTTCCTGATATCCAACCTAAACTTATCCTGGTGCAACTTGAGGCCATTTCTCCAGTCTATCTTAATACTACTCTATCTCAAATAATCAATCCTAGTTTTCAGAATGAGTTCTCTGGAAAGTTAAATGGAAATGTATTTTTGTATTTATCAATCAACAATACTTCTAGCTAAAAATAACAGAAGGCAGAAAGTAATTGTGATGACTGGTAAGAGCATATCTTTTAAAAATCTCAGCAAATGATACTTCAGAAGATTTGGTGTTGCCCCATGTAGAAGCCTTAAAGACACACAGGAAGTAAATACAGTCAGTTAGAAAAACTGATTTCCCAAATGAATCCAGATTGTAATAGACATAATAAAAACACTAGCGTCAAAAACTAGATTATACAATAGTAAAAAGACTTAAAGAGGTTTAAAGAATATTTAAGATATTATTAGCCTAATCACAATCATTGTTCACAAAAATCAAAGACCATATTGCATAACATTTTGACGCATTTCTTTAGAAATATCAAGTCCTAAACTGCCTCTATTAAAAAAACAACCCAAAAACACAAGCAAAATTTATATTCATAATAATGAACAGTATTCTGAAATCCCAGTAATTTTAATAGTTGCCTGTGCAGTATGTGAACCTACAACAATCTCCAAATATTTACCTTTCACATACAGAAACAAATTTTATATACTGCTACAGTAACAGGAATATCATTCAAATAGGAAACATTGCTTAGCAGGTTATATACATGAGAACAAATTCCCTATTATTTTTTGAAGATTAAACTTTAATTTTTTTTTTTTTTTTTAAAGGTAAGAAAATACTACAGGAACCAAATGTGATGCAAGACGATGTACTCCACAGCACACCTTCTACAGAACATTGACTTAAGCCCTCCAATTAGCATTTAGCAATAAGTAACATAAAATCTTATTATGTAATAACCTGTAATTATCTGGCTTATCGGTTTATAAACTGAATTAGACAAAGCAAAGTGGCAAATCAACAAAATACCATAATCTTACATAATGATAAAGACTAAACACTATTTTCACTCAGAAAAAAAAAACTTCAAATGAAACGCTAATGTTGTGGCGTAACCCAGGAGCAGCTTAGCATCACAAAGCTATTCACTCATCCCACTCCCAAGTGATAGAACTAGAAATAGAACTGATAGGTTGAGATAACAACTATTTTCTATGTCAGAAAAGGAATATATGAACAAAGATGTGTATTTAAAACATGCACTTAAACTACAAATAAATTACTCACCACCCACAAACCCACAAGCAGTGACTAACTCGTGTCCTCCACTCAAGCCCCTGCTGCTGTATCACCAAGGTGTGGGTGCTTCCTTGCTAAGTGACCTCACCTGGGTGTGCTTCCATCAACAGCCAAAATATTTGCATGTTATTAACACCATCTTAGCTGAAACCAGGACTGTTAGTAATATTGGGAGAAAATGATATTTTGCTGATATAAAAATGGGAAAGAGATACAAAATAAATGAAAATGATATCCATGTAGTATTTTTTCTTACTTCTGATTAATAACACCGAGAATATTGTGTAATCATAGAATCATTAATGTTGCAAAAGACCATTAAGATCATCTAATTATGATGCCATCCAACCTGGCTTTGGATGCCTCCTGAGATGGGGTATCCACAACTCCTCTGGGCAGGCTGTTCCAGTGCCTCACTACCCTCGGAGTAAAGGGTTTCTTCCTAACATCTAATTCACATCTCCCCTCTTTTAGCTTAAAGCCATTCCCCCTTTGTCATATTACTATCAGATCATGTGAACACTGTAATGGTGTAACCTAAGCTTCTAACCTTAGGCTTGTAACCTCTGTTTCTAGAATTCCTTCTCCTTACCCTTTTACTACACAAATTCAACCCAAGCAACACAGAGGTCTACTAAATGTGATCACTTCCCCTTCCTAGCTTCCTGGTTGGGCTCTCCTCAGATTACTGACATCTCTGGCCACAGGAGATACTCAACAGAAAGAAAGTGAAAACTCACTGCCTATTTTTACTAAGCAGCTATGTTATCACTTCTACACTACTTTATAAATCATATATTGAGAGGAAATATTTACAGTGGATGCATCTTAGCAAAGAAACTGTCTCTACTTTATCTTCAGATCTTTATAGAACCAAAATCAACTGAAATACTAAAATACAGATTGGATACTGAAATATCAGACAAGCACTATTATACCTTCCCATTACCTTCCTGCTAAAAATGTAGTTTTAGATTAACATGTTATGTCATAAGGATAGAAACTTTCACATAAAAGCAAGAGTTAATTAGAACTAAAAATAAATATTAATGAGCAATTTAGAATTTGAAATACCATTACAAATGTTTTACTTATTCTTCTATTGATACAACGGTAGAAAAATCAAACTAATTAAAGTTTCTCAATATTTATCTTAATTAATTAAATCTCAATTAGCACATGACTTGTAACATTTTTCTTTGTATTCGTCTTCCATATGTTTAGCCATAATTCCAAACAAATAATTCTTGTCTATTAACTAAATGTTTATTCAGAGCACGCACAACAAATGTATAAACCTCATGATACCCACTAACTACAGTAAAGTGTCGTTTGGGGGACTTGTGTACTAAAATTATGTTCACTGTCATTAGAGTGTGGTTATTAAAAAGAAAAGGCTAATTACATAGGTCTGCTTCCTATTAGAGAAATTCAGGTGTAAGTACAAGGCTCTGACTTTTCAGAGATGTTCCATGTATGTTGCCAAGAAGGCCGTTGTCTTTCAAAGAAAACAATGAATCTGCAGATGTGCATTTTGTAAAAAAGCCTATATGGTAGTTGCTTCAATGCCCATACGAAGACTGATGCACTTATATATACATATATATTATAAACTGAAGAATAATCCAGTGTATACATATAGACCACATAGCTTGGCGTACTTCTAACTCTATTTCAATAATAAATGCACTTTGTTGACACAAAATAAACTAAATTGGAAAGTATTTCACTGTTTTCAAGAAACAGGGAAACACTCATTGCTTTACAGACTATAATATCAAACAAATGCCAAATTAAAAAAAAAAAAAAGATAAGTATTTTGAGTCAGTTGGCTGAAATTACAAAACTTTTGTGCCTTTATAAATTGCTCCATATGAAGACCTCCTGCACTTTAGAAATTAAAGTAATTAAATATATTTCAACTTTGAAAACTTGATTACTGCTAGTAATCGTATCTCAAGTCTCAAGACAAAAGCAACATAACACACTGATCAGTGCAGAGATTACTTTCAAAATGTTTACCAGTAAAAATGAAAGTGAAACAGAATACGGAGAAGATTTAAGTCCCTTCTGGAATTTACATGCCTACCAGTTTACATAAATGCATATTATTAGCACGCAGCAAGGACAAACTCATCAAAAAATAACAAAACATATGAACAGTATGAAACTAGTAAAGCACTTTTCCTGGGGACTTCTTAATGTTAAAAACTATACTTTACTTCACTAATGTTACACACAGTTCTGCAGAATTAAACATATAGTAAGTCCCTAACTCTTTAGCTATTTATCAATGAAAAACAAACAAACAAAATGCAACAAGATGGGAACAGAGGTACGATCAAGTCTGGGCATAAATTAAAACAGTAGTTTTAAATATTCCCAAGTAAGATGACACTGGAATCTACTTCAAACAGTGAAAGCTGCTTTGATATTAGAAATCCTTAATCTAATTTCTCCATCAGCCTTGGTGGATATTTCAGTAATATAACCAGTGCTTTACTTCTACTATTTTAGTGTATCCATTTAAATCCATTAAAGTCATCAAGTAAAAAGTTTTAATATCCTTTTCCTTTTTGCTGCCTGCTCAGTAATGCCTTGAATTTTCTATTTTCAAGGACTGAAAATGTATTAACAGTCTACAGATCCTCTTTAAACAGGGAAATTAAGAATTTTACTGTATTTCAAATTACCAATGGAAATGCAATTTAAAAATGATGATAGGAAAAGTAAAACTTGTTGATGGTTGTTTTTTTTTTTTTTTTTTTTAATAAATTATGTTGAAAAAGACAGATTATTTTTCTCCAAAGTGACACATCAGTTTGCCCCAAAATACCCATGCTTCCAAGATATCCTTCAACCCTCATAAGGAGTGATACTGGATAATGTATGGTTAACCCAATTCAAAAATTAATACACGAAAAGTTCAACTGACGCAAACTCAACTTTCTGGAAGAAAAAAAGACTCAGATGGGTATTAACATTCACTGTAATTTTAATCAGTAATATGCAAAAAAGGTTGTGACTCTCTGATATGAAATAGTCCTTGACTTTCATGATTCTTAAGTACTTTCTTTTATCATTTTGCTGATGTATGTTCTATTTTAAAATCAGAAGGATAAAGGATGTGCTTCTTAAACAGTAAATTGGGTTTTATATCAGAGACCTGTCAGCATGGTGACAGGTTGACCTGACAGTGGTCTTTCATTTGCAGCTGTCCTTCATGACTGCTTTTCAAGGTGATAGGTCAGTCTTAAGAAAAGTGTGGAAGATTGCTTGATCCCTCAGGAAACATTTTAGAGTCATAACATTCATTGCTTTCATGTTCTTCATAACAGATTAACAGCAGATCTACCTCTGCTGTCATGTGCATTATAATTAATCAAGGACTGTTAAGATTTGGGTAAATGATGTAAATTACATGAAATTTGATTTTTCTACTGTTTATAGGACAACTTCAAAATTCAGGAGAAATGGGTTGTCTCTCAGTGTTATTTATAAATGGAACATAAAAAATTAAACCACATTTATTTTTATTCAGTGATTTCTTTGTTTTCATCCATTTTTAAATGAGGAGTGTGAGAAGACAGCATCTTAACATAAAGTTTAAGACATTCCTTTCATATTGAGCATGAAGCTTCAATCGAATAATGAAAATCAGTGCTCACATAATAAACAGCTAATGGCAACATCAGATCCTACAAAGTACTGAACCACACGGAACTTCCATCTTTGTTCAAAAGTGCTGACATACCACAGTATTTCATAGTACATGCTCAGATTTCCATCATTCATTTATTTACTAAACTGATTACTCCAAGCCTAATGGTACTATTTTAAAACAAAATTACAATGGCTTTTAAATCTACTCAAATTATAGAAAGACCATTTTGTAAGTATTATTAAATGTCATACAATTGATCACATCCTTGAAGACTAGTGGCATCAACTCAGTAATATAATATAGATAAGAGAAAATTAATCTTAAAAACCAAGAGCTAACTAAAATAGCTACATTTTGGTGCATTTTTCAGACTTCCTTTTCTTTCATTTTTTTTTCTTATTAAGTTTTAGTACTATTTAAAATCTGCCATATATTGAATATATTATTTTACATTATTTTAAGCTCTTACATGAAATAATTTTCCATAAAAACTTTGTAAGTTTCTGACAAAAATACACAGATGCAAGCATCTAAAATTAACTTTTGAGTGATTACTGTATTTATTAACTAATTCTTATGTGTGGACTGAAAGTAAGTTCTTGTGACTATATGATTATTCAATAGTGCTACACTTAACCAAATTTGTACTTAGATAAAAGAAACCTAAATTCACCTCTACTGAAAATTTAGAATACAAGAATCTCAGTAAAAGGCAAAGAAGGTGAACCAGTCTGTGCCTCATTTAAGAAAGGAGATTACGATTCTTTCAGCATCATGTCTACATGTTTCTACTGAAATAACATTCTGCAAGTAACTTCTAATACATACTGGAAAATCATAAAGTAAATGACATGGCTGTAAAGAAGACATAAACTGCATTAATACAGAAAAAAAAAAAGTACAAATCCATGCAAAAAAATAAAAGATAACAAGTGTAGTTCAAATTTCAGATAGATTTCCTGCTATATCTTTCATCTATGCTAGAATTCAAGGAAAAAAATAAAAAATAAAAACAATAAAAAACAGCCTGGAAATATTTTTCAGAATTGTATGAGCAAGTACAACTCACTCTATGTTCCCTATGTTTTCCTCCAAAGCAATTCCTAGTATCTGTTTATGAATAAGATCAAATGTTTTCATATCCGTGAAGCTGAACTGAAATTCTTAATTTTCAAATGAATCATATAATCATAGAATTGCTCAGGTTGGAGAAGACCTTAAAGATCGTCGAGTCCAACCATGACATATAGTCTGGTCATAGGGTCACCTGTAGGACACAGCCATGAAAGACAGAAGTACAACCTCTGTTATATCAGGCAATCTGGTGGTCTCTAGATACCATGAATGATTCTGGTCACCCTAAAAATGACAAATGAGAACAAATGCAGTGAAGAGCCACTAGGGAAACAAAGTATCTGATGAGGGAAAGCAGCTTAGCTTCCTGAAAGAAGACTCCCAGTGCAAGATTCTCCTCTGTAATTGCACTTAGGCCAAGAGTTAACATGAAGGGCAGACAAACTATGCAGCACGAGGACAAGAAGAAATGGGTATGGGTTGCCCATAGATTTGATTGTTAGCCTGGAAACATCCTGGTATTCTTGGTTACCTTCAGGAAGAAGCTGAAAGGCAACACACAGAAAGCAAACAGCATTCTCAGGTTTGCCTGCATCTGACAATTTCTTTACTTCCAAGACTTTCTTCCCATCTCTGGATTTTTTTAAAAAGATGTTTGTGTTTGTAGATTTTACTTTAATCTTAGAAAAACTCAATTATTGCTGAAAATGTAGATACAAAATGCTGTTTGTTATAAAAGGGAACAGTGCAAAGATAGAGGTAAATACCTTTACGTATCTAAATAAAATGCGTTTCAATATGTTTCAAAGCTGCAGCACCAGAACTGCCTTATCCTCAGCAATCTTTCCTTTTCTTGTCTTGATGAGGCTATGCTAAGTTCTTTCAGTGCAATAAGAGTAGAAAACTGTATTCACTTTTAGCAATGAGTAGGGGTTGCTTTTCTGCCATTTCAGCATGCTAAAACAGCTCCTTCCAAATGCAAAATCTTTTTATTTGGAACACTTTCCCAGTCAACATGAAATAGGAAGGGCTGAAGAGATTGAAGATATATATATACACACACACATATACATCTGAAGTGTCTTGAAACTGACCTGAATCTCTTCAGTATAAGAGAATCAAACATAGACCTTTTGTTTGACAAAATCTCTCACATTACTTTCTTATATATTATTATATAGAAAATAATAACATTAGCGGTGACACAGGGAGAAAGTCCTGACCTCGTGTATTCAAAGAATTCTAGTAGCTGTTTATTCTCTGTAAAATACTTCAATATTTTGATTAGAAATAATGAGGGTACCTCCCTACATCTTAAAGCCAGAGACAATAAACATAAGATGATGTGATAACATATGAAACCATATGTTTCGTATTCCCTACTGAATGGACACAGCAGGCATTACTTCATAACTGAAGTTTTGTGGACTGTCTTTCTGGGGCATTTCTAATGAATGTTGTAAAATCATCAGCATACTGAAAAACAGATTCAAGACAAGGACTTAACTATTGGCACAATGCCAACCAGTTATATTTCTCATGTGGCTGGATGAGGAAAAATAAATCCCAATAGCACGTGATTACAATGACATTTAATATTTGAGAATAAGTCAGTTATGTCATATCAAATTAATAGCAAATGTTATAACGAACTGTGTGAGCTATGGCAGATTCCCAAATACTAAAACATGTAGGAATCAGAATTAATCTTTTATAGGTTTTAATAAATCTCTACCACTTTTATGCCAGTTATGTTATTATAGAATTTGAAAACAGAATGTTTACTACAGTAGGAAAACAAGCCTTTGCTTACTTTTCTAGCTCTATGAAACTTAAACACTGTTTTGTGCTTTACAATTTTTAGAGCATATCTCAGTGTAGGATAGAAAACCATCCTAAAGCTTTCATGAATAGGTTCGTCTGCATGACTAAAATTTGAAGTAGTATGAAATAGCAAGTTGAAATTAGAACTATAGAGTAACTTAAGTTTATGCTTTTCCACACAAAGCAAAGCAAATAACTTATAAAGATTACTACATCAAAGTACTAAAAGTAGCAGAATTCACAATGGAATAATCCTTTTTTTTTTTGCTTCACACCTAGGAATGTCCTATCAAAGAAAAAAATCTACTTAGTCACTTAGCACCTGGAAAATAGTAATACATTCACAAACGTGAAAAATATTCATTTAACAATGTTTATAGACAGGTTTGGAGACAATATAACAGCAGGAAACTATTCCAGTTTTTTAAAATTACTTTACATAGAATCACAGAATGGCTTGGGTTGGAAGAGACCTTAAAGACCACCTTGTTCCAAACCCCAGCCATTGGCAGTGTCCATACACTAGGTCAGGCTGCCCAGGGCCCCATCTAACCTGGCCTTGACCACCTCCAGCAATGTGGCATCCACAGAGGATTTTTTAAAATTCTTTTCTAAAAAAGCAATCGTATAAATAAGGCAGTGAAACAAAATCAGAGTCAATCATCTGTCTCAATCCTTGAATACGCACTGTTTTTATTGCCTATTTTGTTAACTTCTATAAAATTAGAAAATAAACGCAGTAGCGTGTGTTCAAAGAATGAAGTTTGCATGCTTTCATTCTCTTGGGAAAATTAGGTATAGATAATTAACTGGTACTCTTACTGTAGAAACATCATCTTGAACTTGCAAACTATTGAAGTATAAACATCTACTCAGCTGGGTTATAATATTTCAAGATGACAATTTACATGGTAAAATGTTAATTTAAAGATATGACTAAAAATTTGGAATATGTGCAGTTATATAATACAGAATTTTAAAAAGTGAGTAGAAAATGAACACTTTTTATAAAAAAAAAAATAAATAAAAAAATAAAAAAAATCTTCCAGGGACATATGATCCATTTTATTGTTTTTTTTTCACGTTACAACTGGTCTTGAAACTTACAACTCACATCCATTCTATACAAGGGACATCAATTTAATATTGGGGTTGTTGTGAGATTAAGTGTATGAAAAATCCTCTCTGAATGCACTTATAAATGTACAAGTCACTCTGAAATTAATGCCTCCTATTTATTTCCATGGAAATGAGAACAATAAAAATATTTGATAGAGAAAATTATTGGCTACAAAACACTCCTTTTCAACGTAGTCATCACCATTAACTATGCCTTTTCACCTGCAATGAACAAGAGTATGCATGCTGTGCTTGTAAAAATCTGCATCAGCAGAAGAGACCCATTGTCTCTGCACTGCAGAAATGCACCACTCACCACTTCACTGTGCTCTCATTCACTGCCTGATCTTCATCTACATTAAGAAAACATCAAGGAATGCCAGTGGGTACAATTTTTCTCAACATGGAGGAATTCAATTCACAGTTTTGCTTCATATGCCCTTCCAATATCAGAGTCCATTCTGTCAGACTGCCCTTACGCTGCCATCTGTTGCATGGTAAAAAATGTAACAGAATATTGGTGAGAAGGTTCAGCCTCTACTGCCATACAACCAACATCTGTTTCTGACATTATGGGCCAACATAACAAAATAGGAGACATTACTTTCAGAGCAACCATTGTATCTATAAAGAGAAGGCTTGAGAACGTGACATACCAGGAGAGGCTGAAAAATTCTGTTCAGTATTAAGAAGAGAGGCTTAAAATGAATCTTATTGCTGTCTTCAGTTATCCAGAGTAAGAACACAGTAGAAATAAGTCAAGCTATTTCATGAAACGCACTACAAAAAACAAGAGGAACTGCTTCCAAACGTCAATAAGGAAAATTTTAACCAGAGAGCAGAAAGTAAAATGTTTCATAATGAATAGAGCCACTGGAACAGGTTATCCAAACTTGATGTAGAATTTCCATGCTTGGGGACAATCAGAGCCCAGCTGGACAAAACCACAAGCAGCCAAACATACTTTCAAGTAGGCCTCGTTCTGAGAATATGGCTGTAAAAGAGATGGACCAAATGATCTCCAAAGTTCATTCCAAATTCTAGTTAGCTCAAATTGCCATACATAAGAACATTTTTTAAACTAACATGTAATATATAGTATTAATGCCTAGATGGAAAAAAAATCTTCTAGCCTGAATGTTCTCTACAGCAACTATGCATTCTGTTTGTTTATTCTTGGAAGAAATGATCATATAAAATAACAAAAACCAACCAACCAACCAAACAAAAGAACAGAAAACAGACCACCACTGAAAGAGCAACAACAAAGCAATACAAAAAGCCAAAATATTCTACAGAATTTGAATTCTCTGCCAATTACATAAGTCTCCGCAGTTGGGCTTTCAGATTTTGTAACAGCCTTCAGAGAGCATTAGTCTTGCTTATGAACTATTTCCTCCCTGGCACAGCTAAGAGGAACATATCCATGCTTACCTCATTAAACCTATCAGTAGCGTTTGACACTGAAGTTCAGAATGTGCTGCTGACTTGCCTGGAAGACTGGCAGAAATGAATCAGTCACCCTGAACTGCATAGGTCAATTCTTATCAGTCTGCTTGAAGACAATACAGATGGGTGGTTTCATTCTAGCCCTGAAAGCTGTTATTTGTGTAGCGCTATGAGAATTAGTTCTATCTTTGTTTAACACAAAACTTCAAACAGAAATTTCAGATTCCTTATTTTGTTTCACTCCTGCAATTACAGATGGACTGCAGTCCTGATGTCTTTGTAACAAACCTGGATATATTGTCAAAAATGTTTGGAACTGAGAGAGAAAAAAAAAAAAAGAAAAAGAAAGTGTGGTACTGGGAATAAAAGACAATTAGAAGAAGGACCAAACACTGCTAAGAGAGTTGATGTGGTGGTACATGTATATCTCCTGCGTGGCTCTGCTGGAAAGGTGATCAGAAGACCAGCACGTTCTGAATGCTATAGGCAAGACAATAGAGACCATCAAAATTAAGTTACTTAGATCCCCTTGGCTCTTCACTGAGCATCAATACATAAAAAGTGGCATCAGTAATGTAATTCAGTTATTATGTGCTCGGAGATTTTTGGTTCATCTTTAAGGAATGGCCTTTGATAGAAAGAAACTATCTTTTTTTCTTGCTTGTACAGTTCACTTTTGAGATTGCAATAGTTCAATTTTATTAAGTTATTTTGTTAGCTCATGTTATTCCTAGTGAATACATTCTAACACAGCACCATAAGGAAAAAAGGCTTAAATATCCAGCGCTGCTTTTACACTTGCCTGTACTCATTCTTAACAAAACTATATCCACTGGTCACTTCTAAGTGAATTTGAGAAAAAAACATGACAAGCATAATTAGTTGCCTTCATGATTTATGACAATAATGAAAAACAGAGAAGAATGCTCCAATTGAGAGGCTATTCACTTATCTTAGGAGACACCAAACACGTACTAAATGTCAGAAGGAAAAGCTTACCTTTGAGATTAAGCAAGCAGAAAACAGAACAAAACAAACAAAACAAAATAACAACAGCAACCACAAGAAAAGAAGGATATCAGGATTAGTTTTTATGCTTATTGCACAAAAATACATGGATGGAATGGTTTATTTTCAATCTGTAACAGGCAATAGCATAACCTTGCTGTGGTTTGAATGCAAACTCTGCATCAGTTTCAAGTTCTTTCAAAAACACAATAACTATAGCAATACTTCTGAAAGTATCCCTTATTAACACATCTTACTTCCTTTAGAAAAATATGATCCTAAATGATCATTCTAATCAGTTTGTGACTTACAAGCAAAGATGTCATAATAGCTCTTTCAATGGGTAGCTTGTACACTATAGCCCTGAGAGCTGGTCTACAGGACTCTGAAGTAAAGTCAGCTTACAATTAGAGCAATCAACTGGGGAAGAAGAAAACCATCAAACAAATTGGGGAACAAAAAAACCAAGATTTCTGAATTTCTTTTCCCACATAGATGATAAATGACTTGGAGCATCTCCTGTATGAGGAAAGGTGGAATAACCTGGGTCTGTTCAGCCTGGGGAAAAGAAGACTGAGAGGGGGTCTGTTAAATGTTTATCTAAAGGGAGGTGGGAAGCAAATAGATGGGGCCAAGGTTTTCTTGGTGGTGTGCAGTGATAGTACATTGAGTAATTGCCTAAAACTTGAACATAGGAAGTTCTGTACTAACAAGCAAAAAACTTCTTTACAGTAAGGGTGACAGAGCACTGGAACAGGTTGCCCTGGGGTTTTGGAGTCTTCTTCTATGGTGATATTCCAGACTCATCTGGATGCCTACCTGTGCAACATATTTTAGGGTACCTGCTTTTGGAGGGGGGTTGGACTTGATCTCTTAAGGTTCCTTCCAACCCCCGTGACTCTGAGATTCTGTGATTCTGTGAAAAAACAGCTAAAGAGGACATTAATAAATGCTACATGGGGTGACATAATCCCCTTCTACAATGAAAATTATGAAAGTTAAGTAGGATATAAAATTATCTCCCTACGTAGGAACCTATGTTTACATTACAGTACTTTGTTGATATTTGACCAAAGACTATTGCTCCATCACGTTACACACAAAACAAATCTAAAATGCAAAATAATGTTTCACAATTGAATGTCAGGGCAATGTCAGGGCAACTCAAAGAGACTAAATTAGGTCTGAAGCCAAGTTCCATAAACTGTTTTTTGAAGGAATGAGACACTTCAGCAAGTGAAAAAGATGACATCTTGGTACAGAAACCACCTACGACATGCTGAATACAGCGATGTATGTGATTTTCCATTCTTCTTTGGAAGTCAGCCACTTGAAGGAAAACAATAAAAGAGGGACATGTGTCTACTGTAAATATAGAACATGAAATTCTAAGACTAAAATCTACTTTTAATAAGGCCCCTTTAAATATTATTTTCACCATCTGTATATTTATTTGGTTGTGACTTTGTTCTTTTCTCTTTTCATCCCACAACATATCAAGCTGACAACTTTCACTTCACAGCAGCATTTCCTGCTGAAAAGGATTTTGGGATGGCAAGCAACATGAGTCAGCAACATGTCTGTGCAGCCCAGAAAGCCTACTGTATGCTGGGCTGCATCAAAAGGAATGTGGTAAGCAGTCAAGGGAGGGGATAAGGATAGTGAAGCACTGAAACAAGTTGCCCAGAGGTGGTGAATACTCTGGGCCTGGACACATTTAAGGTCAGGCTGGATGGGGCTCTGAGCAATCCAATCTACCTGTAGGTGTTTCTGTTCATTGCAGGGAGGTTTGACTAGGTGATCTTTGAAGGTCTCTTCCAATTCAAATCATAGAATCATAGAATCACAAGGTTGGAAACGACCTACAAGACCATCTAGTCCAACCATCTCCTTATCACCATTGCCACCACTAGCACTAAAATGATTCTGTGATTCTACAGAAATATCTTTGTCCAATAGATCCAAAAGAACACAAGAGTTAAGGCTTCAGAGGAACTACTGACAAAAGGGAATCTACCTCCTATTTAATGGGAAAGGCTTCAGTTAGTCAACTGTTGTGCATTCAGCACCTCTTAAATACGAATTTTAACCTGTGACTTCAAACAGAAAATGTCATATGTTCATCTTAGCCAGAGCTACTTTTAAAAGTAAAACAGAAAAGTTTGTAATATCACAGAAGAAAAAGAGCCCATAGCATTCCACTGGCAGGAAGTAGAACAATAGGTGTGCAAGATTGGCCTTATAAAGAACAACTTATAGAATATCAGACTGAAAACAAAATATACCATTTATTGATTAATTAATAGCAGTTCAGAAATTACCTCTGCAAAATTATTTTAATAATATTTCTTAATAAATATTTCTTTAAATATATTATTATATATTTATATATTATTATAATATAATATTAAATATTTTTTTAATTATTTGTTATTAAAAAATTGTAGAAAGCAGAAAAAAAATTCAATTCTACCTGGTAGAAGAAGGAAAAATGATAATTCAAATCAAAGTAACCCTGTTGAACATAGTAATTTCCGCAACAAAATTTATATGCAAAGGTGTAAATGTTCTACCCTATTAGTAGGCACAATATGGTTCACGTTGATTTAAACCTCTGTGATAATAATAACATGTTTCAGATAATGACAGAAGAGTTTGTGAAATCTCATACAAGCAGAAACATCTAAATGTCTGATTTCTACTAATACAGCTTTATAATTTATTTGTTTTATTTAGATTTTAAATTGAAGTGCTAAACATTATACAATTTGTGCACAGTACCTGAATATTTCACATTGGATGACCAGAAATCTTCATACAACATCAAATAAAATATTAAAACTTGATCGTCATCCTGAATAATAACATTGTGATAAACAGTACTACTCTAATTTGAATGTTATATTGGCAGTACTGTTTGTGTTTTAACATTCACATTTAGTTCAACAAAGCAGAGGCATATGTTTCTATTAAATCATTTTTCTCAGATTAAAACTAAACACTTGTGAAATGTATTTCATAATGGCCCTTATCTGCATGTCCATACATGCAGATTTTCATTTGTGCTCATCACACACTATGGTAGAAGTGATTGGATGCTACACTATCACTGTACAATAGCATATATGCTACTCCAATACTGACCTCTAAGATTGCAATGCTTAAAGGAAGCTTATAGGAAAGCTGCTGAAAGACTTTTCAACAAGGCCTATAATGACAGCACTAGGGATAATGGTTTCAAATTGAAAAAGGCCAGATTTATATTAGATATTAGAAATAAATGTTTTGTACCATAAGGACGGTTAAGCAATGTAACAGACTAAAGAGGTTCATAGAATCACAGAATGGCCCAGGTTGAAGGGACCTCAAGGATCATGAATCTCCAACCCCCCTACCACAAGCAGGGCAACCAACCTCCCCATTTAATACTAGACCAGGCTGCCCAGGGCCCTATCCAACCTGGCCTTGAACACCTCCAGGGACAGGGCATCCACAACCTCTCTGGGCAGCCTGTTCCAGCACCTCAACAGTCTTATAGTCAAGAACAAAAATTGTTGGGTTGTGTATGCCCCATCTATAACACTGATCAAAGACAGGTTGGGTGGGGCCTGGGACAACCTGTACAAGTAGTACAAGGAGTCACTGCTTCTGGCACAGACGTTGGAACTATATGATCTTGAAGGCCCCTTTCAAACCAAACCATTATATGATTCTATCAAATGTTAAATATGCCCAAAGGCATACTAGAAGGTTATAATGATTTAAGCAGGTTTTAAGTGGAAGCCAGAAGTATGCAAAAATATTATTTTTGCTGATTTTCAAGGTATTGTCTTTCTGAAATGTGTGTCTAACTGTAAAATATTTACAGAGTGAAATTTGACCATTCTGCATTAATTTTATATTGGTATGAACTGTAAATTTCTGATAGTGACCCTAATTAAAGTAGACATAGGCACAATTTAGAGATGTAATGGACTCTCTAACACCCCATTACCTTTCAGTTGTACAATTTTCTAAAAAAAACACTTCTTCTAACTCAACTAAAATTTAAACAATTCATGCAGAAATCTCTTTCTGAATCTGACAGATTCAGACTCCCATTACATGGGAGTTGTCTTAACTGTTCCTTCTGGCATTGAACTATCAACCTAAAATCTGACAAAATAAGTGAAGGATACACAAATTAGAAGGATATCTGATGAATCTGAAAAACAGCACAGAAGATGTAAAAATTCATTTAATGCACATACACTTCCAGTGAAAATGATTTTTTCAGTCCTACCTTATAAAGCTGCAACACAGAAGTATAGTGAGCTCATTTCTTATGATATTTTTTACAGAAAAAAAAAATGTTTAGAGTATTCTAGTAAGTTCTGCATGGAAGCTTTATAAGTACATATTCTAAAAGGTTTCTAGACACATAGAACTATACCCCAGTCACTCTCTGCCCTCCAAGAAAAAAAAAAAAAAAAAAAAAAAAAAGAAAACACAAAAAAAACCACCTGTTGAGCATGATTTTAATTATGAAATTCATTAATATGTAATAAAGGTACATCGGGAGGATAAGTTAAAGAAGTTATTGAAAAAGTGAGCATTCAACATCAGATAACAATGCAGAAAGAGGTCAAAAGACTTGCTTTGCCAGCTAAGAATGCATGTTTTAAGTTTCTCTGCAAAACAAAAGCTTGAAGTACTCCTGGTGCACATTAAAAAGAGCATGGCTAGCAGGTGGATGGAGCTGATCCTCACTCTCTGCCCTGGTGAGGCCACATCTGGATCACTGGTCCAATTCTGGGCTCCTCTGTTCAAAAAGGGTGGGAATTTCCTAGAAAGAGTCCGGCAGAGAGTGACAAAGACGATGATGGGCCTGGAGCATCTCCCATATGAAGAAAGGCTGAGACACCTGGGACTCTTCAGTCTGGAGACAAGAGGGCTGAGAGGGAATATCATTACTGTTTCTAAATATCTTAAGTGCAGTAGTCAAGTTGATGGGGGCAGACTCTTCAGTAATAAGCTACAATAGAACAAGGGGCAATGTAGAAACTGTAACACAGAAAACTCCGTACTACCACAAGGAAGAACTTCTTTACTGTTAAGAGTGATGAACGCTAGCGTAGGTTGCCTGGAGAGATTATGTAGTCTCCTTCTCAGGAGATATACAAGACCTGCCTGGATGCCTACCTGTGCAATCTCCTGCAGAGAACTTACTTTAGCAGGAGGTTGGACTCAATGACCTCTAGAGGTCCCTTCCAACCTTTGCAATTGTGTGATTCTGTGATGTCGGTCACCTTTTGGCTGCCAGTGTCAGTAAAATATGCATGTACCATTTTCTAAGAAGTTTTAGCTAGGAAGACATCTAATAACACTGATGTTGGGTTTAGTCAATAGCAATAGGACAGTAGGAAATGTAGAACATAATTTGTTTTTTACTACAGTTTTAAAGCCATCATCTTTTTTTTTTTAAATAAATATACAATTATTAGTCTTGAAACAGTTAATTCGAATCATGAAGCATCTCCTCTATTTTTATGCAATCAGACTCACAATTAAAAAAATTCAAATCTTTTGGATTTTTAAAAATATCTCTAAAGCTTATTACAGTAAGAGATGCTGTAAAAAATACTTCGGCACTTAGTGACAGGACAAGGGGAAACAGTGTCAAAACTGGAAGAGGGTAGATTTAGACTAGATATAAGGAAGAAATTCTTTACTGTGAGGGTGGTGAGACACTGGAACAGTCTGCGGATGCCCCCTCCCTGGAAGCATTCAAGGCCAGGCTGGATGGGGCTTTGAGCAACCTGGTCTAGAGGAACATGTCCCTGCATATAGCAGGGGGGTTGGAACTAGATCATCTTAAAGGTCCCTTCCAACCCAAACCATGCTATGATTCTCTGGTTCTATGATATTGTAGAAATAAAATTTCATTCCATAAAGCATGGATATTTTCAAGAATACATGGATAAGTCCAAACAACTTATGCAGAAGCAGTACTTCATGTAACAGTAATTAGATGCACATAAAGACAAACATTATAATAAAAACATTCATAGGATAATGGAGACATGAAGGAATATCTTACACACACCGAAGAATCAAACAAGAAAATACCGCACCCTCTGATTTTGATTTAAAGCATTTTTGTGTGTGTGTATGTGTGCAGAATAGAATGTATTGTCTACTGACCACATAAAAACTTCAGTAATGTGCTTCTGACTAATGAAACAGGTATCAAAATATAAGTTTAAACACCTATTCTTCCTCCACATGATTCCTACATGGGAACTCAACAGTATGCCATGCTTGCTTTGAGGTATTAAAGAGTTTTCATTGCACGTTCATATCCATAGTGTATTTCATAATATGATTTAACTTTTAAGTTTTATATTTTGTACAGAACTTTTGTTCATATTATTCTAAATGTGTGATAAAGAATCTTCCATCACAAAAAATCGTTGAACAAGCTAGTGACTGTAGCTTTCTAGCTTTCATTTAGGTCACATGATACTATATCCACACCTCTTATCAAACAGAAAAAAAATTGTATTAACTTTTGCTATCAGGATTTTTTTTTTTTTTACAAAAACATGAATGCAGAGTAAATTCACTTTTTTAAATAATAATCTTGTTTTCAGACAAACAAACACGTGAACTTTTATGCACAGTAACAAATAGCACCACAATTATATGAAGATACATGTCTGTAATATGTGTGTGTACTGCTCGCAGGCAGCTTTTATTATCTAATATTTTGTTATCTAATCAAGGTAACACCCTACTGTCAGGTAAAAAGTCTGACTGAAGTTCTATTGAAGGTCTCTTCTGACTCTAACATTACATCGCTTTATAATGAAATTCTTCTACTCACACTTCTCTGAGCCCAAAATTTGCAACTGTAATAGTTATGATATTTGTAAGGTACCCACAGTTGGAGTGTAACCATTAAACAAAAGGCTTCATACAGAAGTCTTCAGCACATCGTGGCCACATGCTGGACTTTTACAACTGTGTACTTAATCTAATTGAAAATGTATTTTATTTCAGAAAATCAGTTATCAGAGTGCAATAACTTTTCTAGGAAAAATGATATAGCTATGCTATCAAAATGAAAAGCTATACCAATCTGTCTACATGAATGTCAAATATACCAAAGAATCGACTGCTGCTGGGAGGAACAACTCAGTCTTCCATAACTTACTTATATGACACGGTACAGAAATTTGATCAGCCTACTAATACAGCACTGGTGGTCACTATGTTTTGGATTTGTAGTAATTGCTATTTCAAAATAGTCAAGAAAACTTCACACAAAAGAAAATGAAAGAAAACAAGAAGATATGCCTCCTTCAAAACCCTCTCACGTTATTTCAGTCAAACATAGACTATGCGTATATATAAAGAAGAAGTACTAAAGAGGAAAAACAAGAAAACCTGCATTTTCTTGACAAGGGTTCCACTCCTCAGTATCTAAAACAACATAAAATTTGTTTTCTGCTCATCTCTGGACAAATCTGCAGAGCAAAGTCATAGCAAAAATACTGTTGTATTAGTCACCATCCAAATCTCCACTTCGGATAATCTTGTTTAGTGTTTCCACTATTTAGTGTTCTTCCACTATTTTCTCAAGAGTAAATGCCATTGTGGTATTTTTCTGTCTTCTTCACTAAGTTTTCAATGTCATTTAAGATACAACACTGAAAAGAGTAGATTGAGACAAGGGACAGCATCCAGACGTTGACAGCCACAGACACTGCCTGCTGACTCAAATCCCCATAGCATTAGATGCAGCATTACATTGGCAGCAGTACATGCTGCATAGTTAGATCAGATTGTAAAAGAATTAGCTGCAGCACACAGCTGATAAACGCCTGTTGCTGCTATCAAACACTGATGCAGCTTTACAGAGTCCATTCTGCCTATGCACTGCAAGCACTTCCTTTCAGTCCATCATTGTTAAATATATCTTTTGCACTGACCTTCCCCAGAAAGAGCTTTCTCTATAGCTTCCCTGTCCCATTCTCATCCCATCCTCGTGCTTTTGTCAGTAGTTCCCTTCCTTCAAGGGGCTTCATACCAGTACAGCTTTTCAAGCATAAATTTCAGATCCTCTCTCCTTGCAAACAACACATCTTGGTCTGCTGACTGTTGTGTTGCACAATCCATAGGCCACTTTTCTATTTTATAATCAACTCAATATCATTACTGAATGGCATTTCCTTCTGACATGATGTTGTACGGTGCTGCCAAATATTGTGGTCTAATTCAGAAATTATGCACAGATTTTTCATTAGAGGTATTTTTGGCACTCATGACAAAAGAGCATATAAAAATGTAATATGTAACGTCAATTCAGGTGGCATTTAATCCAGTCTGAAGACTTCCTGTGTTGAAGTGCTGATTATTTAAGACTCTGCAACAACCTAAATGCAATGGATCTTTGAGGTAGGTGAAAATGAAGACATACATACATCGAATGGTTCTAAAAAAACTTATTTTTATAACTAACTGTGATACACGTAATGGCTATATACACATCTAGTTTACCAGCTTAGCATCTTAGCATAAGCCCAATCAAGATCCAGACACCAGGGTTGAAACTACCGATTTCAAACCTGTATCCTATTATATTCACAATGTCATTCCTCTTAGCAAAGCATCAACAGCATACAAAGAAATTAAGATTCCCTGAGAAAGAGAAGAGAAACAAGCCTAGGTTGCTTTATGATTGCCCAGAGAATATAGCTGGAGAGAGGATGCAGCTTCTGCTTCTGTATTAACTTCTAAATTTTAAAATGAACAGCGATTCAGTAGAAAGATAGAGACTTAGATTTCTTACTTGCAGTCTGGCCAAGTTTTCTATTCCCTCAGGTATCCTCTATACAAGGTTTTTGCCCCACAAAACAATTTCAGAAAAGAGGTGGAGGTGCCATTATTCATCCATTTCTACCAATCTTGCTTATAGTGTAGGATTAAGACATCCTGCTTAGGCAGGAGTTTCACTTCCTTCAACAAAGCAGTCTTCTACACACAAGGAATTGGTCTCACTATCTTTTCGTTCATATAGGATGTTGCCTTTTTAAAAAAAGATTTTAAATTATCAGTTTTCTAAAAGAAAGGGTACATCTGTATGTTCTATGGGAACTTCTGGAGTGTGGGTCTGAAAGGTGCATAGCAGATGCTTTCTGAGGGGTGCCCCTCATTGCTGAGTTAGAAAGTAGTGTCTCCTATTTCATTCTGTTTGCCTACAATGTCAGAAGCAGATGTTGGTGGGATGGCAGTAGAGTGCGAATATTCTCATCAATATTCTGTTACACACTGTTGGTGTGTGACAGATGGCAGCAGAGGGGCAGTCAGACAAAATGGCGTCTAATGTGGAAGTGCAGATAAAGCAAAGATGTGTCAGTGAATTCCTCCACGTGGAGAAAATTGTACCCACTGACATCCATTGATGTTTGCTGAACGTTGATGGAGACCAGACTGGCTATGAGCCCAGCGAGGAGCTGGGCGGTGCATTTCAGCATGCAAGCTGGTGTAAATTCACTGCTAATGGTGGTGACTATGTTGAAAAAGAGTGTTTTGCAGTTGAGAATTTTCTCTATCAAATATTGTTATTGTGCTCCTTGTCTTTCTTGTAGTTTCCGTGGAAATAAATAAGAGGCATTACCATCAGAGTGAACTTCATAAATTTAGAAAATATTGACTTTGGATAATTGCCCAGGACTCAACATGGTGACTGCTTAGAAACTTTTCTGTGATTGTTGCCTATTTTCTAATTTTTTTTTCTGATACTTGGAGTCAAGCACCTGAAAACCAGGTGTTTACCAAGACTAAGACACCCACATACTCAAATCTCGGCAGGATTTTGACTTGTACGTAAACTGTAATATTGCAAGAGTTTTCCCATCATATACTTTCAAGAATTTTAAGTGACATTTACTCTTCCATATTAGTTTAGATTACAAAGTTTAAAACACTCTGATTTCAGGGCCAGAATTGAAAGAATTTGACAACTGTCTTTGTAATTGTCTCCAGTTAGAATATTTTATTCATTAGTTCATAAAAATCTGATTAGCAGAAGATTCTTGAAACATCATTGTCATCGTGTTTTAAAATCAATTTACATTTACCTCCTCTAGCTATGAAATTTAAAACTGTGCAAGGTCTTTTTATATGTAAAATATTATGAGTCAGATGAAGCGACTTAAGAAATGTCAATCAAAAATATGGAAGGGATTCTAACTCAATCTGTTTATTATCTACTTTAAGTCAGATGACTGAATTATAAAGAAAAGATCTACCGGAGATTCAAGTGTGTCAGAGATCTTTGTAAATGAAACAGTATGACTTCTTTGTATGCTTGAGGATATTAAACAAATCTTATCATCTTATCACTGTAGATACAAAAAATATCAACCTTCCCTCACATTTGCAAAAAATTAAGGGCTGATTTTAAAGTCTTGAAGTATGAAATACCAAAAGCAGTATGATTAAGTCACATAAATTACAGCTGGAAAACATAATACAAAATAAAGGTTCTCAGAAGGTATTATGACCTTAAGCATTAAGTGTTTTTCATGTGTTCTGCATTTACGTTATGCTATCATGGTCACTCCACTACATTAAAGTGCTCATTATGGTAAAAGAAATAGGATCGGAAAGCAACACAGTTATTTTCCCTTTCTGAAGGGATATAAAAACACTGTGTTGAAGCCTTTCATGTTGGGATCTAATACAACCTAATGCAACTGAATCATTGATTCAGTTGCATAGCTATGAGTAGTGTTACAGGGGAGGCAGGAATGCAGCAGAAGCAGGAAGGGGTGTAGCAGCCTCAGATTTGTTACTTTACACCATTATGAGCTGTAAATTAAGTCTGCACTACAAAAAAAAAAAAAAAATTGTTGCTTTTAATCTACGTTTAACTACACCCTAGCCTAGTACACTGCACGGCCAAACGTGTTTATATTGCATAAAGGAAGAACAGATGACCAGGGATGAAAAAATCACAACTTTCAAATGTAGTGCAAGTTTATGCTGCTTTAGGTGTTTTGTGAAATTACTCTGCTAAAACTTGGTTTCACAACTGTTTTTAAGTGAATTAAGATTGAGATGTTTCAGATAAGGGCTAATGCTTATGCTTACAGCACATTCCTGTGTCCCCTCCTTCTTGCAGTATTAATTTACCAGCTGTTAAGAGTCAATCCAGCCTCCTGTGTAGTTGTAAGAAACACCAACGCAAACAGAAAAGGAGTGACAGAAGCGTGCTTTCAGGACAGGTAGGAGGGCAGGAACGATGAGCCTTGTGGCAGTAAGGATCGTTGTTGGCCTCAGCCCTGAAGACCACACATCTACACTTAGCTTAAACAAGACGGAGTACTGTTCAGCAGAATCAGTTCCCTGATCTTGTACAAATGTCCAAGTTGCTCTACTGTACAAATGTAGGCATAATATGTGACAGTAGTAATAAGCAGCCTGAAACATGAAGAAGATAGGACTGCCTCCCAGGGTAATAAGAGTTTAAATTCCATTACGGTTCACTAAAATAGATTGTACAAAACTGCTGAACTGGAGCAGTTCGCCAAAAACATACAGACAACTGTCCAGTACACGTCTAACAAAATATGCCTTTAGGCTGACACTGCATGCTCCGAAACTTACTATCTTTTTAATAAATTAACTACTATAGTAGAAATGTAAACTTTCTTCTTGCAAATAGTGCTTTTCTATAGTCATAAAATCAGATTAGACACTGTTACTGCTACAACTTAAAATAAGTAGTTTTGGTTACACAGAGTGGGTGAATATGAAAAAATGCACAATCAGAAGCTTCAGAATTTAAATGAAATCATATTATCTCTGTGATTAAAAAGAAATCCTTGCTCTGAATTATTATCAAAGGGTGAGAAAGTCCTGTACACACAGTGTTGATAATTGTTTGAAAGAGTTTAAATTTCAGAGACTGAGGGTTCATTCCAATACGGGCTCCTAAAGGAGAGACGGAGGAATGAAAATCCAGGATTGGAATCTAAATAACTTTTTTTTTTTACTTATAAACAATTACATTCTTTTTGAGATGGGAGCTGTGTTTCTGCGCATAGCAGAGACTCCAATGTTGAATAGCTATGCTTTGTATTTTTTTGTAATACATGAATTTTAGTACCACCTCCCTTCTAAGTACATTTAGTAAACATCCTCACTTTAAACACAGGATAGATGTCATCCCTTATTAACAGCAGGTACTGACTGCTTTCATGGAACACACAGATGGATGCACTAGTGATGATTTCTATGTAAAACCTGTTGGTTTTCACACACAGCTAGGAAGGAGAATTCAGTATTCTAGTCAAAGGAGATAAGAATGACAGTTTGCAGATGGACACTCCAACATAATTCCCACTAGTGTCACTAAAGGAGGACCGGTAGAGAAAGGATAACTGTCTTTTCTGATTAAACTGGCATTTCAGTGTAAAGAATTCAAGGTTCTTTAGAAACAGCAAAATCAAGAACATTATTTCATAGCTTTATTGGCTGAGCATTCATGAAGAGATGTCTTACGTTTCAATTCTACTAAAAAATGTCTGATCCATTATAGTTAATGATGAACACTAAATACACCCTCTCCTTGCAAGTATTTTACCACTAGTTTATAGAAGAAAAGTGGTCATTAATACTTTATTCCCTCAAGTATGTGCAGTTACAGAAAATAGAAAAAATAGACAATTGTCTGCAGAGGATCAGAAGCGAATAAAGGTATCTTCCTGCTGTCCATGTTCATGTAGAGAGATTATTATACTTGATACCTTGCATATAAGTTTTTAATTTTAATCTTAACTTTACTCATGCCGTACAGGTGAACTGTGAGCACACAGTTCTGACTCCTGACTCTGCTTGGAAGACAGAACAATTAAAATGTAAATGTCGTAGTATCTAGCTTGTTAGTATAGAAGGCCTTTATTGGATTTTGCTCCTAAATTCAACCACTATACAAATTTCTTATTTTAGAAGGAAAAAAATAACATACAACACATTTTTCAATTCTGAAACAATTTTCTTGGTGAATATTTATTAAGTTAATATTTATTTCAATTAGTAAATCTAAGATGTAATATGCTAGAGATTAGAAAAGTCCTGAATATTCTACGAAAGTCACCTGATGCCTACATTTCTGTACTTATCACAAGCTATGAAAACAGACTTCAGAAAAGTCTATCCAGCAACTTCCATGAAAAAATGGCTTAGTAAGACATTCCCAGCATAACAAACTTCAAACAGCTCTGGAACCTTTACGACTATATTCACAGTCATAGGTACATAATGGTAATTCACTAACCTATGCCCTTTCCAGTGCATGTTTGCACCAGAGGTTATTAATCTGTACCTCACAGTCTGACCTGGAGATGCTGAACAAGTCACTGATGACACCATGCCCTGTCATGCTGTTAAAAAGAATTGCCATGCTTTAACTATATTAGCTTGCTGCGCTTTTAACTCACCAATCAACTCCTAAGCCTTCCATGACAACTTCATCTATGATGTCAACCTCTGACAAGTGAGTACTTAATAAATCTTAAGCTCTGTTGTTGGAAAAGAGAAAAGAAACTCTCCTTTCTACAGAGGCTGAGTGGCAGTGGGATAATCCTTACTCTATTCTGACAATTCGCATATTGACCCCAGGGAAATAATTCCTGTCTGCCTGTCCTCACTCAGTACTTTTGGAAAAAAACAGCCTTGGACTTCATCAAACAGTCTCAATGCTTCCTAGGGAGCCAGGGAGTTAGGAAAAGAACCTGTGGAATGGGTCAGAACTCAGTTAAATCTGTCTCCAACAGTACCACAGCGGCACACAGGCAGGGCAGCAACATGACAGCTTCCCAGATAGACCAGAGAACCACTACTGTTGGAGATCTCCACAGCGTAGAGAAGGGTACTCATGTGCTAGCAACAGGCCCAGTTCCAAAGGGAAGCTGTATTAGGTGATGTCCAGAGGCCCATGCAAGCAACATGAAACACAATCCAAAGGCAGAAGGTTTGCCTGTTTGCTACTGCTCAGTGACAGCAACACATGATTTAATATTCTGACGTTTAGAAAGTTAGAACTTGTGACCATAAAAGTTAAAATTGTGTACATTCTAAGAAAACTTGAATTCCGATTAAAGTGATAGCTAGTTATGCTTCTAAGTAAAGACTCTTTTTAAAAACAAAATACATATATTTCTCAAGCCCTGTTGAAACCACAGACTTGACTAAATCAAGCATCTCTTACATATCAAGATATAAACAAACACATATAAGTACTAATGACTTGAATTTTGTACAAAGAAGAAAAGTCCTCAAAAATTAATCCCTAAGCTCAGTCTATTCCGTATCTACAGAATGAAATTCAAACTAAATAACCTATAAAACATTCCTTGGATTTTTTTAGTCCTGAGTTCTTCCCACTAAGGTGAAACAAGTTTTCATTTTACTAATATGAAGGAAGTTGTTTGTGTACAGAACTTCTGTTCCATTTAAACTTCAAATGGAACAGAATATGCATTTTTTTTACTTTTCTTAAGAGGGTGTTCTTACAGATAACGAATCAGTAGACGTCAAAAAGAAGAACGCTATAGCAAAACAAGGGAAATTATGTCTCACAGAAGAAATCAGAATGATATATATAATAACGATAATGGCTTAAAAAAAAAGTAAAAGAGAAAAAACATAAGTTAGTTAAAACATTGAATTGTGTCTAAATAAAGGGAAATCCAGATCCAATTCAGGAGTTTCGTATCAATTTCTTCACTCACATGGAGACCATTTGCATTCTTCACTAGTTGAAGCTTTTATATTTGTTCCTTAAGTATGTTAAATGTAGACAAATAGCATAAAGCAATTTGAATGGCCTTGATCCCATTATTTTCACTCATTTACCTCTAATTTCATTAGAAAGTGGGTTATTAATGACGATGAAGTTTGCTGGTTCCATTCCTCTTAGCCTAAGAAATATCAGATGGAGAATTAGTTCCTCCACAGGCTAGCATTCTAATTCTGTGCAAATTAGTTTAGTTTAGCTTAAAAGAGTTTAGTTTAAAAATTACTGTGTTTTCCAGACCTTTGCCATCCTCTGTGACACGCGCATCAAACATATCCCACGCTGTGTCACTACGTGCAAGCAACTTACACGTAAAGTGCTACTGTATCGTCTGGCAGCATTGTGCACAGCGCGAGGCGGGGAGCCCGCACACGGCTCTGCGGGCTGACTGCTAACGCAGGGCCCGCACCGCGCAACGCAGGACCTCGCAGAGAGAAAGGCGCCTGCATTCCCACAGGCACGGGCTGTTACCTGGTGAGAACGTGAAACCTGTAAGCAGCCGTAGCAACCAGCAAACTCCAGATGCAGTTCCAGCACCCGCACCCCTGCCTGCCAGGCATCGCTCCCCCACCCAGAATACACGTTTGAGGACCGCTACGCTAGTCGCAAACGTACCACAGTGTTTTTCATCATGGCTTTGACAGTGAAGCCGTCAGAGACCTGCTGCTTGCTTTTCTTCACGTGTCCCAGCGGCTCCTGCTTCTGGGGCCGCCTGTTCCCCGAGGGCTTGGCGGGCCCGCAGCCCGCTTCCTCCACTACCATCTCCCCGCAGCGGGCGAGAATCGGCACGCGGACTGCAAAAGCACAAACAACAACGGCCGGGCCCGGTCAGCAACCAGAGCACCGAGCCGTCCCGCAGCCAGCGGCACCGCCGCGTTCGCCCTCTTCCCGCTCCTTCGAGCTGCCGCCCTCGCCCCCCGGCTCGTCCCACCGTCCCCGCAGTCCCCATTTCTCCGCCGGTCGCCCCGGGCGCTCCCCCTCACCCCTGTGCCACCGGCCGGGCCGCGCACCCGTCGCTAAGCAACGCGTCAACAACCGCCGCGCTGCCGGGCGGGGAGGAACCCCAAAGGCAGTGAAACGAACGGCGCGCGGGAAACCGGCGGGACACAGCAGTTAGCAGAAATCAGTTACACGTGATCGTGATCGTGATCGTGCTCGCGAGCGTGTGCGTGTGTGTGTGCGTATGTCCACACGGGGAAAGCCGGCAGGCACGTGAGGCGACGTGAAAACCGGAGAACTACGTTACCCAGAGGGCCCCGCGGCGCACGCGCAGTTCGCTGCCGGCTGCACTTCCTCCCCCGACCGCTCGCGTCGGATGGCTGCTCGGGTTCGGACTGCTCGAACAGCGGGCTTAGGAGCGTGCGCGCGCCCCCTCCTCTCCTCCTCTCTCGGCCGCCATGATAGGTGAGTGAGCGCGCTCCCCTGCCCAGAGCCCGGATGCTGATCCGCCCTTTCCTGCCCGCATCGCTGCTGCTGCGGCAGCCGTGTCGGCTCCATGGGGTGACGTGGGTTGGCTTCTTGCAGACGAGTCCGCTTTGGTGGGTGGGTGCCCGCTGTCAGCGGTGTGGGAGCGGTCAGGGCACGGGGTCACGGCGTCACGGCGCGGGCAGGCATGCAGGCAGGCATGCAGGCAGCGCTGCCCTCGTCCATCCCTCTGCTGAGGCGAGCCCAGTGACAGCGCGTACAGGGCCTGCAGCCAGAGTCGTTTTAAATTGTTACTTCTCTCCGCTATATATGATTCACGAACCTGCCTGGCCGTGACGCGTTTTTGGCCTGACATGGTGCTTGCTGGCAGCGATGTGCAAAAGAAGCGAGTTAGTCCTCGTGCAGGCTGGGTGCTTGGCCGTTTGGTCCTTAAGGGGCTCCGCAGCTGCCTGCTGCTGCTGCACTTGGCGCTGCCGCGGATCTGTCCGCGTCCGGCCGCGCGGTGCCTTGCTGTGGTCCGCTTCCTCAGGCGCCTCAGCTTCACTGTTCGCCCTTGTTGTCTGCAAAGAATGACGTGACAACATGCTTTGCTTAAGAATAGCGCAGGAGATCACGTAGTCCACGGTATCAGTGTTAATGTTATTTCTGCTGATTTGTTGCCTTGGTATAATATATAAAATCTGTGCTTACGGAACTGCAGAATTTGATTTTTCAGAACTTTGAGGTAACCGTTGTGGTTACGAAGTTCACGCCTTCAGCTTCACAGCGAAAGGTTGCTAATTGTTTAGTGTATATACAGACACTCTTTACGTGTCTGAGGAGTTGTTACTTTTGCTGTGGCAGACAAATGTTTCTGACTATTGGTCGTGAACAGTATTCCCCAGCTAGCTGCAAATTTATAAATTCTGCCTTATGTGAGTTGCTGCTTTAAGTGATTTATGCAGCAAGTTTTTGTTTTATTGAAGAATGTAAAAACATGCACAAAGCTTCTGACACTCCCCAAAAAGCTTTGTAAATGCAAGAACTGCTTTCAAAGTATGTGGTGTAGTGGTGTACTCCAACATCCTGCCCTCTGAAAAGTTTCCTCAACACACTTAAGAGTTAGGAATACTATGGCAAATTTGGGACTAGGAAGGAAAGGGGGAAGCACTGTAATCTGTGCCAACACTTCTTTAATCTGAATGCTTAAAGAATTACATTATGAGATATATATTTTCCAAAATGTGTTATTCTTGTAACTCTGGGAATGCTTGATGTCCATAGTGAGTTCTTGTGGCAAGACAGGACAGTTGTGCAATACATGGCAGTTAATTCCTTTAATTGATTTTTAATTTCCTATCTCTTGCTTTCATTTAATGCCACTTTACAGTTGTGCTATGACATATGGAGAACAAGCCTGATTACCATGTTAGTATTGCTATTTTAAATGTTCTATAATATTTTTTTCATATCCAGTTGTTTCTTATTTTTTCTTTCACTGGTGAAACAGGTGAACATTTAAATTTCTTCTACTCTTAGTCTCTCTCTTTCCTTTCTTTTTTTCCCCCTATGAAGTTTTTTCAAGGATTTTTGTCAAGGAAGATTTTCTTGTTTTTGTTTTTTTTTTTTTTTCTGTAACTTACATCATTCCAGAAGAGGCTAAACCATTGACTTACATCACTGGCTCTTAATAGTGTCCATATGACCTCTCCTCCTGCTTGACATTGCATTCTCTTGTCGAGGTTTGCCCAGAAAGATTTGCTTACAGATAGATTTTTAAATGCTAGTAGCATCTTACTTGTAAAACAAATACTAATCATATATTTAAATTAAATATATAATAATATAATTAAAATGTGCTTATTTTTAGTAGGAGATTATTCCTTGGGAGAGGCCTTCAAAATAAGCATATGCATTTATTTTCATCTATGTGACACCTGCATTTGGAATATCGTATCAGCAAGTTGATGATGTAGCTGTCCACTTGTGCAGAATATCCTGGGTTGAATCTATTTCTTAGGGCTGTGGCATGCATGGCACTGCATTGAGCTCATGAGTGCTTCAGGAATTTTAGTTATTCAGTACATCTTTAGAAGATGGTGAAGATAAATGCCAAAGGCAGCTCTTGCTTTTATGACTGCTTTTAGAAGATTGTTTGTTTTGTAATGTTTTACCTTTTCAGTGAGGTTGCAAGAATAATTCAACTGTCATTTCACTTCTGCGTGTGTTACTTTATAAATTACAATCAATTTATGCTCCTTGCTGATGGGTTATGCAGTTAAAACTTCAGGAAACTTACAGATGCGTGTTTAGTATTTTTTATTAATGAAAATGATCTAATTGTATACATGAGAAACACTGGAATAAACAGTTACTCATTTTGAATAGAGAGTATTATATGTATGTTCTCTGACTGATGGAAGATGGCAATCTCCATGTGCTACTTACTGCTGCAGAGCCAAATGCGTGTTCCCTTTCTATATTTGCAGCAGTGGTTCAAGTTACATGAGCAGAATGTCTGCTACTTGAGAGGTGTTATGCTTTGTTGTCTTCTGTCAGCATGCTTAAGCTTGCTATAAATGAAAGTGTTTCTGTGGGCAGCTTTTCTCTTACCATTTACCTTAAGCTCAAGTGATTTCAAGTCCTATTTCAAAATTAGTGTCTTTTTTGTTTTTTCACTTTGCTTCTTCTTTGATTTTATTTATTTATTTATTTATTTATTTATTTCCTCTGTGTGCACATTTGCTCAATGGCTCTTTATGCTTCAGTGGAAACAGTGGAAATACCAATGTGTTGAAGAATTCAAAGTTTTAAAGCAGTGAAGCTAAGAACATTTAGAAATCATGAATTTAATGTTAAATTGTGTCCAATGAGAAGAAAACTTATCAGCCTAGAATCCTGATGAATGCGAGCTGGAATTGCCACCACTGCTTTCCTCTCTTTTCTGTAGTGCCAGGCTGGCTAATGCTTTGAGAGGGCATTTTCATGGTTTACAGCTGATGTGGGGATAGAGTCTGCTGGTGATTTCTTGTATTGACTTTTTTCCTGGATGGAAAAAAGTGGATGAGAACAACTTTACTGAAAGACTGATTTGCAGCTATTGGGTGCCCTAGACAGCAGTAACCGTTCTGATACATAGAGATTTCTCTGCTATGTGGTGGATATTCTTTTTTCTTGTTCTTTGAATGAGTGGATAAAGAGAGCAGCAGAAATGAAAAATACACCTACCTTTTAACCACCATGTCTGTCAAAATGTGGCTGGCACTGTCACTTCAAAATTGTTGACTAAGTAATCCCATTAAAGCCTAATCCCAGGAAGAAGTCTTGGAGGACAACGTAAGTCAAAATCTCCTCCACAAAAATAAGAACCAACTGCGGGTTTTTTTTTGTTTTGTTTTTGTTTTTAATTGTAAAAAAATAAAAATAAAATAAAATTGTAATTTGCTGCATACCATGATATACAGTGCTCTGTCAAAATGTTGGAGAGCTTTTGTGAGGACACAAAGAATATCGAATTGGACTTTGGGTATTTTAGAAATTTATTCCACAGTAAGTTTGCAGCTGGCTTGCATACAAGTTATTCTTATCTTGGAATGGTTGTTGAAAATAATTTTAAGGAAAATAATGTTAAGTAATAATGTAGTCATGATGAGATGTGAATGTTGTATTTAAATACATGTTGACTGTGTTGTCATAAACTAGGAACTAATGGAATTGATAACATGCTTCATGATTAAGATCATATGAAGGAACTTAGTTGACTGAAATCATTAGTTCTTCATTGGCTAGTTCTAGGTTTCTTAATAATTTTCTTCACTGCTGAAAAGAAGTCATTTCTTCTGGAAAGAAAATATAAGAAAGAAAGAAAATATATTTATTTGCTTGAAAGGATAAAATAAAAATGGTCACTTAAATATGAGGATCCTATCAACCCTCTGGGCCACTCTAAGTAAGCATTGAAGACTATGGGATTAATCAGAAGGAAAATACACTAGTGTTATTTTTGAAGATGATGGAAGAAATTTTGTGTAGATTGATAAGAACTAAACAAAGACTTCCTGACAATGTTCTGTTTTTTAAGTTCTCACAAAATAAGCACTTATTTTATTACATTATTACAGTATTATCACATATATGTTATTACAGTAATGTAATATCTTACGCATTAAAATATTACACATTAAGACTAATAAAGCAGTGGCTGTAGATGTTCCAATGCAGTTTTCTGAGTCTTTTAGCTAAGACCCTAAAGACACAATTTCAAGTTATAGTGATCAGGATCTCTACCCTTCTCTGCATTATCTGGTTGCTAGTAATATATATGAAAATAGAATTATGAGTGGGTAGATATGAATGTGTGTTAATTTCAGTTCTGCTTCTGTGTTGTGCTAAATGTTAGTTGTAGTAGAGTCATGGGACTTCTCATCTAGTCAAATTAAAGGCGATTAAAGAAATGGTTCCCATTTCTTTTTCCTTTGCTCTTCTCTCGCAGGCTCTGCTGCTATCCGTGCATCCTGCCTCACTCCTCTCACTGACATAATGGTAACTTGACTCTTGAACTAATTAAACTTATTATTGTACCAAAAAGTGTCCATTTTTGCTGAATTTCATTCTTACAGAAGTGCCTGGTGACAACCAAAGTCAGCTCAAGATAAGTGAGATGTGCAGGAGATAGCAAAAATGGGACAAAACAGTTTGATCTATGTAGTTCTTGTGTATCTTCACCCTCAATTATTGTGAAGTATGCTCAGCTTCTAGTGTTGTCAGGAACATATCCAGAGCTGACCAAGGATTTTGCAGTCCTTTGCACAAAAGACAATATAAAAGAGAGGATTATATTTAAATCCCTCTCTTACCATTTATTTTTTTTTTTTTTCTTCAAAGTGACCAAGACAAACTGAAAACAACTTCTAGTGCAGGAAGGAGAAACTGTTACATACCAAATTACGTGTAGTATTTATTGCCAATATACTTGGTTCAAGCTATTCTAGATAAAAGAAGAACTAAGAATTCCAAGTTCCATTTCTAACCACAAACAATTAGAAAAAAATTTGCCCATTGTAGCAAAATATGGAAATAATATGTTATTTTGAAATGAATAACAACAAATGCTTGTGTTTAAGATTCCCTGCCAAAGTAATGTATTTGTTTCTTTCAGATGCGTTGTAATCCAAAGCCCTCACCAGATTTAATTTTGAATGCGTTTCCTCAAGAGCTGGAATAACTTTCCAAGTTAGAAACGCTTTTACTCCTTTTACTGTAGCAAATTCATTGCACAAGGATACTCTGTATTTTAAGGCTATCAGTTGTGTAAGAGATCAGGGGACAGAGGCAAACAATGCTAGCAATGGTGCAGGTTTTTCTTTTATTTAGTAGAAGCCCAAGGGAAAGTACAACCATATCTGCAAACTCTTGCTATTTTGTCAAAGAGGCAGAAAGGTATAATTTGTTGTCTTCAATCAATGTTATTATGTATTGGTTTTTATTGTGTGTGTGTGTGTGTGATACACCTTACGTAATTATTATTGTACTGAAAATCAACGTGTAATACAAAATGTAACCAGTGATGTATGAAGTTTTCTACTAAAAGAAGAAAAAATGGAAATGTTGGAAATATAGAACTATATGCTCAGAATTCCATGAGTTCCATCTTAAAGCTTGGTCTTGGCAGGTTATTAGCAGGCAGTCTTTAATTATATTGTCAATTATTTAAGAATGTGTTCCCATCTTCTGTACTTTGGTGTTGTATTTTGCAAGTGTTTGTATTTCTGAGGGCTTATTTCCTAAGTAGATACATTTTAATATGGTAAAGTATTATCTTTGAAATCTGTAACAACTTTTATGTTTCCAGATATTTTACTTTCTTGCTTTTTTTGTGTTCCATGACTTCGGAATGTCTCTTATGGTCAGTTTGTCTTTTACCTCCATGCTCTAAGCCTAAACCTTTGACTGGGAGCGTTTGTAAACCTGATTTGATTATATGAAGGAAAAACATTTAGAAATTGATTTGATAAATTGTTTCAAAGGTGCAGAAAGTGCTAAAAATGAATGAAGATGCTGAATTGAGGAAGGAGTTTGTCATTCCATGGCAGTTTAAATGACATCAAGGTTATCCATATATTAATATGCAGGAAATGAGAGCACAGTTTCTTAGCCATTGGAAGATACTGGTTATGCCATGTTACTTGTGTAGGTGTATGAAGAGTGTATTTGTTATTGCAAGACTCAGGCATCATTACTTTTCTGCGTGAAGTCTTTTTGAAGTCATTATAAAATTCTTCAGTTTTATTGGTGTATTACATTAAAAGAAAAGGGTTGTTACAATGCTAAGTTTGCTTGTGGTGACATAGATGAGCACTGAAACAAATTAATTTATATTTGTAAATTTTTATTGGAAGGAGACCTTGTTTTTTCCACAAACAAGAAGACATGGTTGGCCTTACTTATCCCTGTTTTTCTCTCAAGTGTCAGGCTATTCTTAATGATGCTGTCATTCCAGAAGTTCAATTCTTTATTTTTTTTTGTAATCTTCTATTATCTGCATTTTCTGTATCTTCTGTTCAACATTTCTAAATGTTTTGCTAAGTGGTCGGTTTACCCCCTTAGTTCATTTATTTATTTATTACTGGTAAATCTAGAAAATGGAACTGTCTTGTGCCCAATCTAACATCAGATTAAATCACTTTCAGTGTGTTGAGCTGAGGATACTTAGTTATGAATCACAAGGAACCTGGATATCTGGGCTCTTCACAACTACTGTGTGAGCTGTTTCTCTGAGACAGTCTTTCCATCAGTGGAAACTCATGAATTTTCCCTTCAAAATTCAAAGAACAGTGTGCAGTTGCTGTTTATCTTGCTCATTTTTTGTATCGTTTTTCCTTATTTTAAAATATCTTTACATTACTGGCAATATCCTTTGAAGTCATGGAAAAAATATTTTCTATTCGCTCATCACTGTTAAATAAAGGAATTGTGAATGATGAAAATGGTTTTTATTGAACATCACATAATGTTTCTGACATATGGTCCTCCTTTCAATTTTTTTTTTTTGGCTGAGCTGTAATAGTTTTGGTACATTTGTGTTTGCGTTTCTTCCCTTTTCTGATAGTGTCCTCTGTGGAATAATCTCAGTGGAAACATATGTTCAAAACTTCAAAGTAATTGCACTATTACTAAAAGCTTCATAATCAGATTACTGAAACTAAATGTTCAAAAAAAATTGATTTTCTTTATCCAATCATATTGATTTCATTACGGTCTACTCTGCAGCTGATTGAAGAAACGTGGCGGGACAAAGTCAAAGACAGTTTATAAAGAGCATCTCAATCTGTTGTAAAGCCAGTTCCTCGTGAACACAAGTGAGCTTAGAGCAGTTTTTAGGCCGAGAGAGCAAGATTAGAATATATAAACATTGCCCACTGCAAGAGCAAACTTTTTGTTGTACTTAGCTCTGCTTGCCATACTGCATGATCTGGCAATCTGCTATGACTGAAGTGTGAGCCTGTCTCCTTACACTAAATGACCCACTTTCTTATAAGCATTAGGCTCAATATGTATCTGAACTACGTGGGAGAAATTTGTTTCAGCAAAGCTATTTATTGCCAGGAGCAGTTTCTGATTGAAAAACAAAACAAACTTCAACAGAAAAACCAAACTTCATTTTTCTTTAGCACGGTTGGGTCATAATTCTTAGGTTTGCAAGAGTACATCAAGAGCAGGAACTGTGCATGATCTTATTTTTTCTTTAAGCGTTCAAAGCTCATCTGGAAACTGTAGGACTCTTTAGAACTTGGGTTGTTGATGTGAACAAAAATGCTGTCTATTACAGTCTCAGCAGGCCCTCACCAGGGGTACAAATCCGTTGACATGCTCTGTATTGTTTTTTTTGAGCTGTGTGATCATACAGGCTCACCTCTAAGTAGAGTATTTCTACTTACTGACTTTACATAATCTGCAAGTATTTTGCTGATATTAACTGCATTTCTGTTTTGTAGTATACCTGGCTGTAGGCTCATGTATCCTTCATGTAAACATGTGAAACTGAGAGAAATTTTAAAGCAGGCTAATGAATAATGTTTAGAACTTGTTTAATTTTTTTTTTCCCTATATCCTACTCATTGTACTGATTGCCCTCGTACACAATAAAATAGCAGATGAAGCTGAAAAGTTTCTTTTACAGTACTTTTAACAATTTCCATTAGAATTATCATGTCGGAAGCAAACGTCCCATCTGGTTTACTCTTTAACACAGCAAAACTACTTAGTGAGCTGTGTGGCAGAGCCTGGCTGAATTCCACACAGTGCAGCTCTTGGCCCTAAGCAAGATGAGCACAATCTGTTTCCCATATTTCTAATAAAGGAAAAGAAGGGTTTCTTCATTTGCTTCTTTATTTTATTATGTTTACATTTTATGCCTTTCTTTCTTAGAATAGCTGCTTTCCTGCTGTTCTCTATTCTTTTTTTTTCCCATCCAGGTAAAATGAAAATGCATTACAGCTTATAAAAGTACTGAACACTGCTCTGAAAGAACATTAAAACTCGGTGTTTTAAAGCATAGTGTGGGGTTTGGCCACATCAGTTCTACTAAAATATCTGAAGTTTAGCAAAGGCACTTCGGAAGCCATTTCTTGTGCCTTAGATGCTCTGTGGGTGAATACAGGACATGAGTAACCTGTATGAAAACAAAGGTGTGGTCACACAGCTCATCCCTGCCCTGCCCTGGGAGTTCAACTGTGCTGTCTGAATTTAGTGGACTGATGCTTCAGTCTGTAACTTTCTACTCCTGTTCATAGTTGAGAATTACTGAGAGTTACATGTACTTACCATGGGTTAATGTGTGTGTATGTGTGTGTTTTGTGTGCAACTCTTCCTGGATGCTATATAAGTGCATCTCTGAATAAAATTAATTTTTTACTTATTAATATGATGAGAAATATTAATATGATGAGAAATACAAGCACTTAAAATAAACATCATATATATAATATTGTATTAAATACCTTATAGTTAATCAAGCAGTGTATCATATCAGAAAGCAGCTGCTGTGTTAACACAGTTACCTTTTACTGAGGTTTTTTGTTGTTTTTTTTTTTCCAGCCGGACAGCATCCTGCCCAAACAGTAACTTGCATGGCAGCGAGCAAGCTGCTGTGAATTTGGCTCTGTAAAGACATATCGCAAGCATGTTTAGGATGTGATTCCTTTCTTCTTGCATGTGTAGTGCTTTACATTACAAATGCCAAGTAAGCTTCAAACAGCACTACATAACTCTTATGTGTGACATACCTTAGATTCAATACAGGCTTGAAATGTCTCCCATAGAGCACTCTACTTTTGTAGGTGTGGCATTTCCTACTTTAATCACACACTGATAGTATTTGAAAAATGTTTACCATTCCTGATTTGTCAGTATTAAGAAATTAGCATTTCAATATTAGAAAAACTGAAAAATGTAAGGTATTCATGTGGGTAGTAGGACAACATTTGCTATAATTCCAGTTAGGAGCTGGGAAGTCTTTGTGTGCCACTGTCTGAAATAAGTATGCAGTGTTAACTACCATTTCTTTTTAAATGTATTTTTTAGAACTGTTCAGGTAATCAGTCTCCTGAGCTAAGAGAAAGAAGACTGCCTGCTGTAAACCAATTTAAGATGCAATCACCACACACAAAATTCAAACAGTTGATTTTATGTGAACATGGCTTGAAATCTTACTTCATTTCTAGACATGAATATGATTAGCCCTTTGAGGACAAAGGGCTGTGTACAGCTGTGTACACAGGTGGAATCTATTTATTTTGCCATTTGTGCAGATGGGGAGTGGGAGAGGGAAGGAGTTCAAATACAAAATCAAGAAATGTTTGTTTTCTTTGTTCATTTGATCAAAATCGAATTATTATACGTAGCTATTCGCTGTATCTCTGTATCTAAAAGAATGACACTTCTTGGTTTTTCCAATGTAATCAGAAATGATTTGTCTAAATTTTGCCTTTATAGGTATGTGGATAATGTGTTCACTAGTGCTGATAAGGACAATGAAGACAGTCTCCTTTCTCCTTGTATGTCCAAACATAATAGTAGAACTCCTTACTCTCATGTGCCTCGAAGGCTTTGCCCTTTTAGCATTCACCTAGTGCTGGACATTAGGAACAATTTACAGCAAGCCATTCACTAATAACATTTCTTAACTGCAGATTTTTCAATCTTGTACCTAATTCTCCAAAACATCAGACCTAGGTATCTTGAAAATTGCAATGAGGAAAGGTGAAACAATCGGTCAGAACAAAGCTTATTTAAGCCTAGATGTGGGGATGAATTGAAACTGCTTGCTGGAGGTTAAAAATATGAGGGAAGATTTTTATTATTTTAGGTACAGCTACTAAAAATGCACTGTCCCTATTCATGGTTCTGTATGGTGAAATTCTTAGGATAAGGGTAGAACTCTCCTTCCCAAATCTGGAGGTGACCTGTTTTCCTTTCTGCTGCTTTCCAGGCTTCCCTTCCCTCAAAACCGTTCATACTGTTTTGACAGTGATGGTTTTGTTTTTGAGTTTTTGTTTTGTTTTGTTTTGTTTTTGTTTGTTTTTTTTTTTTTTTAACAGAAATAAGATTGTAACAAGAATAATAGAAGAAGAACATAAGATTACAGAATAAGATTTTCCTCTTTCTGTCTAGTTCCAGCACTGTTCCGCAGGCTGCCATTGTTACTGCTCTTTCCTTTCATGTAAATAAGGTGATGATCTGGATGAGTTCCACATGAAGGTTTACAAGGATCTGGCATTTTACATAAAAATAGCACCGTTGAGCATTTATAGTGCTTAGAGGTCTTTACCAGATCTTTATTTAAATGATTAAGCTACTGTCCTTTCATGGCAGGTTAGGATTATAATTTCTTATGAAAGTAGCTTCGTATGAGGATATTAATCAGTGATATTTTTTGGATAGCAGACAGGTTCTGTTTTTCCTTTGAATTTAGTATCATTTAGTGTTCTACATTTTGCTACTGACAAAGTCCAACTTTTTTCTAAATATATTTTGTTATAAAGATTTCTGGAACACAAATAGATTACTCAGAAATACAGACTCTTGTACTGGATGAAGGATGTAAAATATTAGTGATATTTTCTTGGGACTTTTGTCCATTCCTCAAACTGTTTCAGTTAAAATTTTCTAAACAAATGTTTCTTTAATGTGTACTTCAGTATTTTAAGTAATTGGTTACCTACTTCTTTTTTCTTTAACTTAAAGGTATTCTCCTTTTTATAATTCCTTGGGGAATTAAATTGTCCAAAGATGTGTTTTATACTTTTGGTGATTGACAAGCGATACTGGTTTTTCTCCTCCTCAGTCCTTCAAGCAGAACTTTCTTTTTTCTTCCCCCCCCCACTCCCAGTTCCTATCTATGGGTGTGAACAAGGTAGGATTGCATTGTCCATTTGGAGTTAGTTCAAAACAACAGATTAAATATCAATGAAGAATATTTGTATTTCTACCACCTCCCTTCAAATAAAAGCAAACACAAATGGGGATGGTAATAAGGCAGAATGTATATAAACTGTTCTTATCATACTTAAGATTAGTTTTTTGTCCTAGCCAATTGAATTCAAACATATCTGTCTTCAGTTCCTTCTTAACACCGGTGTTAAAGGTGACATAAAGCATACATTCAGTAACAATTACTGCATACAGAAGTTGAACAGAATGTTAATATACTAGAAGATTTATTTTTTTTTAAAGAAGAATTATCTAGGGCTGGAAGGCTGTACATTTGTTACTACTTTTCTATAAATTCTTGCAGAACTTATTCTACTCAGCAGACCAATATTTTAAAATGGACTTGATTTCCTTTAATTCTGCGGTCTTTTTTCTTTTTTTTTTTTTTTTACTTTCTCTTGTGCTCCCTCCCCACAGTGTTGTCCTGATACATCAAAGCAAAATTTGCTCATCTGGGTAAATTACACAAACATCATTTGTCTCCAGTCCCCTCTTAAATGTGCTTATGCAGAACACAGCTTTTTCTCACTTTTTTCTTTCCTTCTCTTTACTGTCATATGCATTGTAGTCAAACTTGTAAGAAATATGTAACAATTCTGTATGAGCCATCTAGTCAGCAACCATGAAGAAAAAAGTCACTTGTTTTGTATTTATATGTAGCAATTGATGATTTTAACTGATCTAGTCATAGGTATTTTTTAACTACATTAAAAGGTGTTGCAATTCCAAATCATGGTATTTTGCATCATAGTTATTTTTCATGAGTTAGACTTTGCTTAAGCCATAATTGAAGCAAAATACTATTGTAAAGAGGTCTTTCAGAATAATGGAAGCATGAATACATTTGCAGTATAGCTGAATGTGTAGGAATTTGCAGAGAAGCCAAATCTTAGAAGGTAGAAATAATTTTTTATTTTTTATACTGATGCATCAAATTGTTTATATTAAGTTTTTAGGAAGGGGTGTAGAATGATGAATTTAGTCTGGGAATTGCATTAAACATTTTTGTGGTAGAGTTTTCAGTTTTCTATGGTTCGTGGTAGGCTTATTCTCATTGTGATGGTAACACTGTTTATCTGACATTCACTGTTATTTCAATAAGAATGATGCCCTAAGAGTGATGCCCCTGTAGCGAACTACAGAAGATGCAATGAATTATTAATAACAAGCAGAGTTTAATGTGGTTTTATAGCCCCTGAAGGAGTTGGAATAGTGTACTCTGTAAAACCATTCAGTTCACCTGATCTTGACAAATTGAGAGCATCAAAAACGCACTCCTTCTTGTTAACACCAAAGAAGGGAAAAGGTGACTTGGGAATGCATCAATATTTAGCCTTCTGTAGAATTTGAAAAGGATAATGGTGAGCAGCATTCTATAAATAAGTGTCTCCTATCTTCCCTATCCTGCTCCTTAATGCAGCAGACTAATTCTTGTCTGCGAAGTTAACCTTTGTGGCTCTGTTTTTGTTTCACTGAAAAAGAAAATGATGTTTGTGATATTACAGTGATTATTTATACTGTTTATATGAGTAGAAATGTGCCATGTAGCCATCTAGAGGGAACAAAACAAATAAGATTATCTTAAGAAACTGTGTTGTCTTAGTAGATCATTCTAATTAAAATTGGTTTTAAGTGAACTAAGAATACTAGAATTGGTGGAATATACAAAATTTGTTTTTGATGTTTTAAAGATCTAATAATTAACACTTGTTCTTAGAGTGGTTGATATGGCTGTTCACAGTTTGATTCACCACATTTTTATTAATATTTGGCAACTTGCCCATCTTTCTCAATTATGTTTATTCATATCCATTTGTTACTTACACAGTTAATATACAAATTTAACATTCTTAAATGTCACAACTGAATTTTGTCAGTTCTCCTTTGGTAGTGACAAAATGCAACTGGAGATTTGGTGCATGCAGAACCATCTTCCTTTTAGTATACATAACATAACTTGTAGTGGAGGTAAAACTGGGCATTTGCTATATAGCAGTACAAGTTTGTACAAATTCTGTTAATTTTCCTCCAAGCACAATGTTTCAATTCACATGTGTTAGTCAGTGCTACTTCTAATAGCTGTTGGCTGTAAATTCTTGCAGTTTTGCTGGGAATCAAATTGTGATTTTACTACTGCAGCAAGTCTTTTGCTAAACTACTGAAATTTTGATAATCACAGAATCACAGAATTGTAGGGGTTGGAAGGGACCTCCAGAGATCATCGAGTCCAACCCCCCTGCCAAAGCAGGTTCCCTACTGGTTGCACAGGTAGGCATCCAGGCAGGTCTTGAACATCTCCAGAGAAGGAGACTCCACCACCTCCCTGGGCAGCCTGTTCCAGTGCTCCGTCACCTCACCATAAAGAAGTTCTTGCGCATGTTTGTGCGGAACTTCCTATGCTGCAGTTTCCGGCCATTTCCCCTTGTCCTGTCTCCACTCCCCACTGAAAAGAGTCCGGCCTCCGGCCTCTTGTAGATGTAATATACATATAATGTATATATGTATAATGTAATGTATATAATGTAAGATGGAGTAGTTTATCCATCTTTTCAGGGTGAGCATTTACTTCAACTGCCTTGCTGGGGCTTCTACTCAATCTGTAGCGCAGTTTCTGCTTCTCAAACTATATTCTTTATCTACGGACTCTGAAGTGCGCCTCTGTTTGCCAACAGATAGAACTTTTCTGACAGACATCAATGAGCAGTACAAATGGAGGAAAAGCACCCTTTAGAAAAAAAAAAAAAAAAAAAGTTGATCATTGATAGAAATGCACCTTAGTGTTTCCATCTTGGGTAATTCTTACGTATTTCCTTTCCTTGCACTGTACTTTTTGTTCAGTGAAGTTTTACGTGCAGTATTTTCATACAACTCCAATTTGGTGTGGTTGACATGTGCATTTGTTCTTTTTGCAAGCTGCTTTTCACTTCGTTTGATTTAGTTGTAAGTAAGTTATAATGTAATTAGTTATTACAAGGTGCTCACTTGCAAAATAACTGTGGAGCTTAAGACTCCCTTACTGCTTCCATATCTGTCAATTTGTCTAATAGTGAATAATTACATGCTAGGTCACTTCAGTGCAAAACAAAATAGGCTTGCATTTATGTCCAGCTGGGGTTTTAGATTTGTTTTCAGGCTCTGACAGATGAGATCTAGCCAGCCTTACTGTAGCAGTTGTGACATTGCTGCCTGCAGTGTACTTCTGCCGGAGGCTGCTGCCCTCAAGCAGAGCAGCAGAACCAGCAGCATATTGAGAAATTCTTTCCAGCTGCTTGCTCCAAGCAGCACTTGGGTGTCACCCAAGGGATTATCACCTCGAGTTCAAGAGCTTATCTAATGTGCAGGAAATCAAACAAATCTGATTGGGGTTAACAGGGACCTTCTGATGAAAAAGGAAGAGATCTGGAATCAGGGACAGGTGACCTGGAGGAACCCAATCCTAGTGTCCTAATGTGCAGGGAAGGGCTTAAGGAAGCAAAAGTCCAGTTTTGCCAAGGATGAGAAGGGCAAAAGGAAGGGCTGGTGCAGATTTGTCAGCTATGAAAGAAGCTCTAGGGAAAAAGAGGGAACGTTGTGGGCTGGTGACTTTCAACAAAGAGAGAATAACAAAGCAGCTGTAGGAAAATAGTGTCTTACTCTGTAACTGTTGGTTCAATAAATGCAAATCATATCTAGTAGTGAGAGCAACTAAATTTATATTACTCTCTACCTTAGGATTGCTTTTTTCTATCTATCATCTGCCCTTTCTTCCACACGCTGTCTCTATTGAGTGTAGTACAGGTGTAGCGTTGTTTTGGAAATATTTATTTTTTCATTTAAAAATGATTTCTGTAAAAGCTATGATGAAAACCTCTAATCTGACAGCTTGGTGAACTTCAGAAAATAGAGGCACATGTTTAAGGTTAGAAAATTTAACATCTTTCTTTTATGAAGGGTTGTGTTCTGCTGTTTGCTCTGGATAAGGGAGAACAGTTTTACAGCGGCTAATTAGTGCTTAAGGGTTTTTTTTTTTAATGTTTTGTATTCTGTGGCCTATTATGTAAACATTTTTGCAAATAAAAATGCCTCTGGAGATGAATTGTTCTGCTGTACCCAGAGAGGTCATTGATAATTATAAAACTAAATAAAGAGTTATTGCATACATCTTTTTGTGGTATGAAAGGATATTTCAGGTTAATGTGCTGTTACTTATAAGCCTGATTGCCCGGAGTGAAACTTTTTACTCCGTTTTTGTTTGATGGGAATATCCTACTAAAGGCCGTTTTGATAATTTAAGCTCCATGTAACTAAATCCTATTCAGCAACTGGCAGCTAACTGGCAACAATGTGAGTTATTTTTTGTAGCACTAGTTAGTAGATGAGAGGAGAATGAAATCCAAAGAACCTGTTACATGAGAAGAATCATTTCACTTTTGTAACAGACTGTTGTGCCTGCTTGATACTCTTTAATAGTCCTGTTGATTTCAGTGAGGGGAAATGCTGGGACTATTCATATAAGAAATAATGTCAAAGGTTCAAAATATGAAAAATATTGAAATATCTCATTTAGTTGCAATAAAATTTGGAATAAACATATACCAAACGAAAATAATGTATAAAAATTAGCTATGATTATAGATTAATATTACTTTAACTGAACAAGTTAATTAAAGAGGAGTGTTTAAAGGTACATTTTAAATGTGCTATTCATTTTTCAGAAAAAAAAACATTGTTCATATCAATTAATAGGCTTCTGCTAAAAAAAACTACCAGAAACAACTGCATGTCTTTATAAATTCTGTCACTGTAAAGAAGGAATTATCTGCATGGTTTGATCAATTAGGTTCACTACATAAAGTGAATTAAATTATGTATTTATCTCCTTTCTGAAATAAACTCATTGTAATCTCAGTGTATTGTTCTTGAGAACAGAAAACAAACTACTGAGGTAAGGAAGATGCTGTTCTTCAGCCAACAAAACCAGTCATATGTAAAATTCTTAATATGTCAATAAAAAACACCCTACTTATTTGTGGAGAAAAAGAAATTCTATTAATTGAGAATTGATTGAAGCACGTTCAAGAAATAAGGGTAATCAAGAGAACTAAATGGATCAACAGTGTAAAATATATCCAGATATGAACTACAGAACATGTTATAACAGGTGATACTTTTTGTTAAGGTAATATGGGGCACATAGATAAATCTCCTTAATTAGATTTGTTTAATTATGTTAGTTAAGTTGCATAGTAAGACTTTGTCTCTAGCTATGAATTAAATAGATATTCACCTTTTTAGTGTAGGTTTGGATTGTCTAAAAAGTTAAATGCTTTTTTGTAAGTGTTTAATCTTACTGTAAATCTTGCTTCTAATGCAGCCACTGCTTATTCTCAGCTATAAGCTGTTAAATTACATCTGTTCTGAAAGCGTCCTCAGCTTTATTGCAAAGAGGTATGTGATGAGTTTTGTTTGAGAGTACCTTTTATTTTTAAAATTGTAGCACTTTAGGTAGAAAAATATTTTTTCTCTGTGAATTCTGGCTGAGAACTTACTTAAGCTTTGATAGAGCTCTGTGGTTAAACTTCTGGAGAGAAATGATTTTAAAATATTAGGAGTTGTGTAAAAAATATGAGGATTTGTGAAGTTGTAGAGAGAAGTGCTGTTTAGAAGGATGCAAACTAACATCATCAAAGCTACAGGCAGAGGCTTTTGGTTTGTCATTATGTGTCTGCTACTCTCTGCGGGACCTCAATTCAAAGTGAGACTTTTTTTTGTACTATCAGCTTTCCTTACATTACCAAACTAGTTATGCGTTTATAAAAACCTAGAGAATTACTTATCTAACACTAGCTTATCTAACACTAGTTGAGGTCTAACTGCAAGCCTAGATTTGTGATAAAAAATGTCTTCCCTTGATAACTTCCTGCAGTATTTTCAAACATCCTTGTTACGTAATGTTATCTAATACACCTATTGTAGGATCATGTTTAGAAGTGAGTTCATATGCCAACACTGGAAGCAAGCATACTATCCTGTGCAATCAAATTCAGTTTACCTGTAGTGCAAATTAGTGTCATCTAATTTTTTTTCCTTTGGATTGCAAATGTCAATCAGACCTAAACTGATTAGGAGTCTAGTTATCTGAGAGATGTAAAGTAAGTTAATGATATTTATTTAGATCCTAAAGAAAAATGCCCACATTAGCATCCTAGCAGTAACCTTATTGGCAGTATTGGCAAAATGGTGATTAGAATGAATCACTCTCTTAATTCTGAGTTTGTTCAGGGTAGCTATTAGTAGTTGAAGTAATTAGTAGTGATTTGGTTAGAAGAGAAGGATTTGATTCATTACAAGAATAGTGAATAATCTTGTTAACTCTCATTAGTTCCATATGAAGAGTAGACATTATGCTGGGGATCACTCAGTGTGATGATGACAGAAAGTCCTGATGGAATACATAGAATGAGGATACTTACATCAACAAGGCCCTCAAATGTGACCAAAAAGGCCAGTGGTATCTTAGGGTGCATTAAAAACAGCGTGGCCAGGAGGTCGATGGAGGTTATCCTCCCCCTCTACTGTGCTTTGGTGGGGCCACATTAAAATACTCTGTTCAGTTCTGGCCTCCCCAGTTCATAAAAGACAGGGATCTCCTAGGAGTCCCATGGAAGGCCACAAAAGCAATTAAAGGGCCTCGAGCATCTCCCATGTGAAGAAAGGCTGAGTAACCTGGGTCTGTTTTGCCTGAGAAAAAAAAGACTAAGGGGGGATCTGATAAATGTCTATAAATATCTAAAGGAAGGTGGGAGTGAATGGCTGAGGCCAGGCTCTTCTCAGTGGTGCGTAGCAATTGGCCTAAAACTTGAACATACAAAATTCCATACAAACATCAATAAGAGTTTATGGTAAGGGTGTTGGAACACTGGAACAGATTGGACAGAGAGGCTGTGAGATGTGGAGTCTCCTACTATGGAGATATTCAAGACATATTTGAACACCTGCCTGTGCTACCTATTGGTAGGGTATCTGCTTTAGCAGGGAGATTGAGCTTGATGATCTCTTGAGGTCCTTTCCAACACCTGTAATTCTGTTATTCTGTGAAATTATCCTTTTTCTCAATTTTTGAGAGTGGATAATAGTTTAATAACTAGAAATATATACCTACAATTGTTGGGGTAGACAGAGACCTAAAAAGGATCAGAAGACAGACAAAAATGCCATGTAATCTTTATAGAAAATTAACTGACTAGGGGACATGATTTTGGAAGCTCTATTGATAGGTTCTAATATCTTGAAAATGGCACTACAGTGGTGAATATCTCTCGCCTTATTTGTCATTATTCTGCTTTCTTCTTAAGAAAATATTTTCTGAAATGATGAATTTGTCATGCTGAATTACAAATAAAAGCAATCTTTTCTTTTTTCCCTCTTGTTTTTATTGACTTCTGCTTCCTCACTTGTTCTTCCATTTACTGTGGTTCTAAAGCAAGGAGAGGCAGGTAAAATAAATATGGCAAAATATTAAACCAATATTGCCTCAGTCACATTTATTCCAAACATCTAGTGCTAATTTCCCACATTCAAATTTATGATTAGATCAGGAAATGGTTAACTAAATTGTTTATTATAACAAGTCTTTTACTGGTAAAGGTAGGTGAAATGAAATGTGCTTAACGAGTTTAAGGCTATTGAATAAAGAGAAACTTTCGTAAGATAGTAAAACTCATACATACAGTGTGTGCTTATATATTTCTGGAAGAAGAAGTAGCACTTGGATTTGGGCATACTGAATTCAGTAATGTATATTTTAAAATCACCAAATTAAATAAATATTTATATATATGATTCTTAATTACAAAAAAAAAAACCTTTTAAAAAATTCATTTCTCAATTCAGGGATCCCCTTAAATGAACATCAATATATTTATTGCACACTTTGCTATGGGTAAGATAGAAATTAGCTAACAGTTTGTAACGTGTGTTACATTCACTGTGGTAGTTAGCATAATTTTTAATTATAAAGTTTTAGTTAAAAGTGTTATACACGCGTTAGCCTTTTTTTAATGATAGAAACAAACATTCCTTTATGTAGAAGTGTCAGGCAGCTGATATATTAGGATGTCTTAGCCTTCATATAAGTTACTTTGGTATGATTTAGCTACTGAAACTGACTTCCAGTGAGATCAGATGAGTACCTGGGGTCAGGTAAGTGCAAGTGAAGCAACTGCAGAGGAAAGGTACGTACTCCTGAGAGGAGTTCTGAATCTCTGCCTGCTTTGTGCCAGTATGGGCTACAGTAGGACACATTATTCAGGCCTGTAGATGAATTTTTACTCTACAGATATTTGACCTCTGAATTTTAGGTGCCTCTGGACATAAAATCATTCTCTTTGAAACCTGAACATCTCGTTGAGTTGAGCTCAGCCTCTTTCAACAATGGAGTACCATTTACTGCTGGTCCCAGACAGAGTACTGTGCTTAGGAGACTTCATATCTATCCTTAATGCAGATTGAGAGAAGCAAATAAAAACCATATCCTCTGCTTCCCAGGAGGTATCTCTGAGCGCAGAACTTTAACACATTTTGGCGGCTATAGTCTGTGTTCTGTTAAACTGGGCAGCCTTGCAGATAGCTATGCAAGACTAATGGGGTATAAGAAAAACAAGAACTCTCTTGCAGAATTCTTTTAATTAAAGCCTGGATTTAAAGTTGTGATTCTAGTTTTGGCACTCAAGAACTTTAAGGATGAGGCAAGAAACAACTGATTTTACTTGACCTTATTAAGCTGGCTGCCACTGAGCTGTGTTTGGAGTGACTTTTTGAAGGTAGTTTCAGACTCTTTCATCTCCTTCACTTACATAAGTACTTTGAATCTCAGCAACTTTTAAAAGCCTTATATGTTATCACATCCCTGTTAAGCCATATTAGAGTATTCCTGTTTATGTGTGAATTAACCCGTCTTGTCATCTGTGTGATCTGATGATGCCTACTGAAGTTGATGGCAAAGCACCAGCTGGCTTCCTGAATGACTCTGAATGAGTCATCTATTCATAGCATGGAGATATCATTTCTGGACATCACTTCGATTAATATATAAGCATATTTGAATTCCAGATGTTTTGTAAACTTTAGCTTGAAAAAGACTTGGTTTATAAATTCTTTATGAGGTATTGACTCAAGTTCTTAACATTTTGCAAGTACAGGACTAACGGGATTAGCCAGAAACTGCAGTGCTCATCGACCTGGTGTTCACTGCTTTATATCCTCTATACCTAAAGACCTATTGAATCTCAGAGCTCTGAAGCATTCCCACAGAGCTCTGTAAGCACAATAGAACTATTCTTGAAAGTGTTAAAGCTTATCTCGGTTGTCAGAACTTTACTGGGGGATACTTCAGAGCCACAAAAGAATTTCTGGAATGATTTAAGCCTGTCTGGTACATATCTGCTTTGTGTTCCTGGTACTAAATATAGTTAGCACTGCATTCACTGATACTAAAGAAAATAGGTGATATAAAATTATTTAATTCATAAATTAAATGAAACATATTTATTGGGGAAAACAAGAGTAGAAGTTAGATTTTTCTCTTTTCTGTTTTCTTGTGAGATAGTTTTATAAGTGACTAGTGACAGTTTACGTAGAGTTGAATATGAGAGTTCAGTGTAGGTTCTGACCAGTCAAACACCAGCAGTCTGATTTCAGATGCTTACATGCTTCTTAAATCTGCAAACGATAGCTGACTTCCCATTCTTTGCAGCTATCTTTTTTATCTGAAGAGGAAACCCTGTGGCTTCATTTCCAGCTTTATTTCTGCATTATTTCCAGGCATTTCTTATCCAAATCTCCTTGTGGATTATATGAATCACATAGAAAAATAAAATCTCTATAACCTTCCTTCCCTTTCATTTAGTTTATGATTGGATACGAAACTCAGTTTCTTGTGTTGCTTGTCTTTAATGAATGGTTATTGGGTTTTACCCCCTTTTCCACTTAATTCTAAAATAAGAAATGCATTTGTATCGTAATGTTTTAACAAAATTTCTTAGTGACAGTCATTCAGAATGCCCTTTGATTAGGCAAATAATTACCTATGTGAAAAAACAGTCTTGGTATCTCATTATTCTCAAGCAGTTGTGAACAATTCATTCAGATTTTGCTCTTAAGATTGTAGCCTAAAATCCCCTAGAGTTTCCACTTTTCTTTACTACTTATCCCTTATTTTAAGAAGTATATATTATCACAATTGTAACTTTCCTGACAATGAGAATTCTTATGAGATCCATTAAACTTATAGTTTTTATAGTGCTTTTAAGTTCCAGCGATTTATCATTTTAGAGTGAGAAATTACTTCATGGAGTTGCTAAGGAATAGAGAGTAAATTTTCTTCCCTCAAACATACAGTCCCTGCTTTGTATCCAGCTTGTGCCCTGTCCTTATGCTCATTGGTACAAAATGCCAGGGAAGGAATGGCATGGGGAAGTAGGGAGACAGGAGGCAGGGAAGAGAACTAATTTGCTGCTGTACCATAGCATCTACTAGTAAAGACAAATATGTAAAAAATAGAAATACATATGCTATTCCCTAAAAAGAGTCCACTTTACACATGTATAGAAGGTCACCTGTTGTTAATTGAATGTATCTTCATCTCTACCAGTACGAATGTCTGAAGCATCGTAAATGTGTCTGTGCTTTTATTGTGCCTCATGCTATAAACAGTTGAAGTCTAGCTGGCATATGATAGATTTTCTTAAAATCATCATCATTTGCAATCAGTGTCAAGAAATTAATTTGTCTGAACATTTGGATTATTCTGAATATTCTGACATGTTCAATATGTGATTTACTAAGGAACATGAATTTTGAAGCCCTTGTTAATCGTTTTAAAGAAGTAATTTAAGAAATGCCTTTACGCGTTGCAGATTTGAAGTTGCAACTTCATTTTCAACTTCTTTCCTGTTTGTTTTTCTCTTTTATTGTGTAGGAATTTCTAACAATTTCTAATATTTCTTATTTTTGCTCAAATAAAATCAGCTAAGGCTTGGCATCTTCTGTTTTCCTTTTCCCTTAACTCATATTGAGCACTCCAGCTGGCTGGAACATGCAAGAACTTGACCCCTTTGTGTTGCTGTCTTATGCATTTGTCCCTTATGAAAGCCAATATAGGCAGCAAAGCCAGTGCAGATAAAGAACTGTGTAAAGCTGCAGTGTAGTAGCAAGACCACTTTGTGACCATGTTCTGAAGGCAGACTGGAGGTGACAGTATTATTTACTTTTGTTGCTTGGGGTCCAAAGAGAGAATAAATTGCTATTGATTTTTGAGACATTACAGTGAAGTGTCTGAATGCCTGCAGAATAGCTGGGTGGTAGGATGCTCAGACTCTGCATGAAGAAAGACTGCTTTTAAAATGAAAATTCATTTTCTTGTTCTGTTAGGTTTTTTGGTTTTTTTTCAGACTACTTTCTACAAAAGTTTGTTGTGTGTGCCATGTTTATTATAGATGTATCTTATCTTTCAATCTTTCCAAAGAGTACATTTCAACAGCCATTTTATAACAATTTGAAATAGGTAAATAGAGTTTGGTGTATGTCCATCAGTGTACGTTGCTGTTATGAAGAGAATGCTGAGTCTTTGCTTTAAATTAACCACTTCATTAAAGACACTTCTTGAAGATGTGTAACAATTTCTAAGAGGAAAATTAGCTGTATGGAAATAGAAATGATGTACAACTAATTCAGTTTCTCCTTCACCCTCTGCACAAGGCTGATTCCTGCTGATTATTCAAGTCTGGCATAATTAGAGAACAGCTGTAGGGTTTTTGTTGTTGTTGTTTATTTTTTTACCACTTAGAGAGGAAAAAAATTCTTCTTCCATATTCATTATTTTAAGATTTTATGGCAATGCTACATAGTAGTGACACCTACTGGGAGAGGTCTAAATGAAACATCAGAAGTTATGGCTGCTGCCTGTCAGTTCTTTTTCTTGAGTCAACAGTGTGTGCCCAGTGTGGCAGCCTGGTATGACTCATGTTTTCTATCTCCCCTGGAGGGCATCTGCTGTCATTCCTTTCTGAGGAGTCTGACTCCCATGCCAGATTTACTGAGCCTCAGAAACTCACTAGAATGTCATTATAAATTTGGATCTCCCAGCTGGGACTTGAATTCACAGCACCAAAGAGCCTAGGTGGATGCGTAAAATAACAACGGAAGCTATTCCTAACTGTGCATAGCAGGAATTAATCTTCTTCACTAAGGAGAGAAAAAGGAGGGTATATATAATACCAAAATTTTAATTAATCCATGCTTATGTTTTTTTTCCACTCTACCGTGAAGCAATCTGATAATTTTATACATATTTGGCTATTTACTATGGAAAGATTTTCTTGTACGCTGAAGCTTCCAAGGACAAACTTCAAATGTAAACAAACAGAAGCTGATAGGCTCTGTAGTTGAATTAGTGTGAGGAAAGCTAAAGCTTCCTTCCACCCCCAGCCCAAACTGAATAAAATTTCAAAGACTGCTACCAAGCTGTAACTTGCAGTTTTCAAATTGCGTGGACGACTGTGAAAGTGACAAATGGTTTCTGACAAAAGTGAGAAGCAGTGGCATCATCTGCTTTTTGCTGGGCTTCCATAGATCTTGCTTGCATCTAATATAGTTATCTGCTTTGTAGTTTTGATGTCTTTGTTTTGTATTGATTTGCCTCAAAACAAGCTCAATAGTTAAACTTGATAATGAACTAAAAATACGATGGTTTCTATAGTGGATATATCCTCTATGAAGAATTATGTTCCCTGGACAAAGTCAGAAGACTTGTGTCCTTATTAATAAGCTATATAAATGTTTTTGTGGGTTTTTTTTTTGTTTGTTTGTTTTTTGTTTTTTTTTTTCCCCCTCTACAAATTCTCTGCAATTGTTTCTCTGTTCATTAAGAAGGTCAGAGGTGTACTGAAGGTCGGTGTACTCATGGACAGTTGGCTGCATATGAGCCAGCAGTGTGACCTCTGGCCAAGAAGGCCAATGACATTCTGGCTTGTATCAGGAATGGTGTAGTGAGCAGGACTAGGGAAGTCATCCTGCCCCTGTACTCAGCATTGGTGAGGCCTCATCTCGAGTACTATGTTCAGTTTTGGGCACCTCAGTACAGAAGGGACATTGAGGTGCTGGAGCAGGTCCAAAGAAGGGCAACAAGGCCTATGAAGGGCTTGGAGAATATGTCTTACGAGACTGAAGGAACTGGGGCTGTTCAGTCTGGGGAAAAGGAGGCTGAGGGGAGACTTTATTGCTCTCTTCCAATACCTGAAAGGTGCTTACAGTGAGAGTGGAGTTAGTCTCTTCTCACTGGTGACAGGTGACAGGATGAGGGGAAATGACCTCAAGTTGCACTGGCGTAAGTTTAGGTTGAATATCAGGAAAAACTTCTTTACAGAGAGGGTTGTTAAGAACTGGAATAGGCTCCCCAGGGAGGTGCTTGAATCACCATCCCTGGAGGTATCTAAAAACTGTATGGATGTGGTGCTCAGGGACATGATTTAGCAGAGGGTTGTTAGAGTTAGGGCAGTATGGTTAAGTTGTGGTTGGACTTGGTGATTTTTAAGGTCTCTTCCAACCTGAGCAATTCTATGATTCTGTGATTAAGGTTCTCAGAAGTGCCATCAAAACTCAAAGGGCTTCAAACAGTTATCTGTATTTTTTTTTTTCTATTCTCTTCTTCTTCTGAAGACTATGTGCTGATGTTGTGCAGAGTGGTGATTCAGGGTGCAGTAGTATTTCCAGTGATGTCACTATTACTAGAATTTTATTCCCTGGATGTAGGTATGCATACTATCCGCCCATAAGAGCTATGTGATGTTCTCTATCTTAGCACTTTAGCAAAGGTTTTCTTAATTGCCACAGACGTAGAAAATACATTTGCTGACTTCTTAGCATTACAGCCCTAGAAAAGATGAAAAACCCTAAAATTACCTCCCTTTCTCTTTCCTAAGTAAGGTGTATTTCATTTCCCAAAGTGACAGACATTAAGCTAGCAGCAGCCTCTTGGTAACAGAGAAGCTGTGCAACAGTGGGTCTATGCTAGCAATTACTGCCACCCTCCGTTTTCCTGAGTGCTCAAAAGTGAAACTGTAGGAGCTAGGCTAGCCTGTTCTTATGTCAATATTCAATAGTCATCCTTACATTCTTCTGTTTTGGATAATCACCTTCTGTATGTGTGTAATAATGCTTCATTTTTATGCTTGTATTTATTTACCAAATGAATGTTTTACATTCAAATATTTGACCTTGAAAACATCACAACTGACTGTATTTACCTTTCATTAATTATTATATTAACATTGTTCAGCTGTACAACTAATGCAGTCGCTCCTTCCAGAGTAAAATTTGGCATCCAATGAGTTAATGCTGTTGGTTTGCACAGAAACAGTTTTATGAGAAAAATAAAATTACTTTGGAAAATGTACTTTAATTGAAATCCCATTTAAAGGGCAAAATTATGTTATTGATTATGATCAAAATGTCCCAGATGCTGATGAATTCATCAATTCCTGTTTTAGATGTGTTATAAATCTTTTAGTGGAGGCAGGGGAATGTGAATGAAATGCGTATTTTCAAATCATACTTGGGCTGTACATTTTGTATAGAAGTTTGTTTTTTTTTTTTCCGATGCAGTGTACCTGCAGCTTTTTTAAAGCTACTTTAGGAAAATAAAACAAAAATGAAACCTCCATTATAAATCAAGCTGAAATCAAACTTGTTTATGCCAATGCAATTTATGTTTAAAAAATAATGACAAACTGTTTTAAAGTTAGCTGAAAAATGATTTCAATGTTTATTCTTCCAAAGGAAAAACATGTAGTAAATAAATGTAAAAGATTTAGCTTTCAAGTATACTGAGCAATTAGAGCAACATTTTTAAGTACTGTAAGTTACAAAATCTTTCATTCAAGTGTCCAGGCCAAGATTCATCATAAATAGTTATTTCCTATGTTAGTTTGAAGATTATCTATTTTTTCTCTATCATAGACCTATAGCATGGTAGACCTATTTACCAAGGTGTACACCACCGTACTGTATGTGGAAAATCTTCATTCTTCTATGCAAAGGAAATGGTACAAGCAGGCTTCTTAGGCAGGGTCTGGTTGAATTCATTTTGATAGCCTCTACTTGAATCCAAAATACATCTTGTGATACTAAACTTCTACAAAGAGGCTTGGGTAAAATAGCACTGAGAGAAACTTAGCCTGTACATGTACTCTGCTTCCATAAAAATATTCCAAGCTCCTAAGCAAGCTGGGACAGCGTGACTGTCCCCAAAAGTGAAGGTGGGAGCTTTGATACCAATAAAAGATTGGTGAGGCTACAGAAAAACTTCTGTAGGTGCATGGTGTGATTTGCAGGCTGTAATCCCATTGTGTGTGCTGTGTTCTTGCTCACTAAGGGAATGGAAGACTCCTCCCTTGCTCCTCTGTGCAGCTTAGAATATTTTACTGGAAAGAAGTTGCGACTTTGGGTTGACAGATCAGCATTCCTACTTCCATGGTTGCTCTAATCACTAAGTTATTCCATAAAAGGACTCTTTTTCTAACTGAAGTAAAATTCAGTGTGCTGGTTGAACCTTCCCACCATTTTGTTGCTATGTGACAGATGGCAGCAGAGGGGCAGTCTGACAAAATGGCGACTGATGTGGAAGTGCAGATGAAGCAAAGGTGTGTCACTGAATTCCTCCATGTGGAAAAAATGTCACCCACTGACATTCTTTTATATCTGCTCAACGTTGATGGAGACCAAACAGTGTCTGTGAGCACAGTGAGGCAGTGGCCGGTGAGTTTCAGCACAGCTGTCATAGCAGCTGTGAAACTGCTGGTGCAAATTTTTACAAGCACAGTGTGCAGGCTCTCATTCATGGGTGGTGAAAAGGATAGTTGCTGGTGGTGACTATGTTGAAAACTAGTGTTTTGTAGCTGACAATTTGCTCTATCAAATAGTGTTATTGTGCTCTTTGTATCTATTGTAGTTTCCAGGGAAATAAATAGGAGGCATTACTTCAGAAGCAACGTATATATGATGTCATGGACGAACAATGAACTGAAGGGTCTGGTTAAAAGGGTTATAGTAAATGGGGTTACATCAGGCTGGCAGCCAGTTACTATCATTAAAATGGGAGAATCCTACAGCTTCTTTACATGTGGAGCAGGGGGGCAGGTGCTCATTTTTGCTCTCTGGTGACAGCACCAGGGCCCAAGGAAAACAGCAGGAACCTGCATCAGAGAAATGTCAAGTTGGGTGTTAGAAAAAGGTTCTTCAATATAGGGTGTGTGGGCTCTGGAAAAGGCTCCCCAGGGCAGTGGTCATGGCACTGAGCTGCTAGAGTTCAAGAAGCATTTGGACATTGTTCTCAGACTGAGTTTGAATTTTGGGTGGTGCTGTGTGGAGCTAGGGTAGTCTTTGCTTGATAGTCTTTGCAGGTCCCTCCCAACCTGGGATACTCTATGATTCTTTGTATTTTTCATGATTACTTCTGTAGTAGAGTTTAGTGACTCATGCTATTATTATTAATGTTATTTTAGATTTTATGCTATTCTATCTAACCATTATTGGTCACTGTAATGGAAGTTAAGAATAACTACATATATAGCAGTGAAAAACCAGAGTTGTTGAAAAATCTTAATTGGCTCTACTCTCCCTGGGAAGACTAAAATCCTGAACGTCTAATTTTATTGCTCTCAGAGGAAGAAATTAACAGTAAAGGAAATATCACTTTAACACATAATTATTATAGAAATAGTATATAGATAGATATGTGCTTAACAGTTTCTTAATATTAAATTAAAATCTGAATATAATTGATGTTCTATAACCAGAGAACACTTTGGAAGTGCATTTCATGTGTCTTTATTTCTGCCTGTCCTGAAAAGAAGTATATGTAATTATTATATTATATACTGTATATACATATACAGTTTTGCTCATGGTAGAATTATACCAGTTACAAGTCTGGATGCAACCAACTCTGTTAAAAGTAATTTTTTTGAATGCTGTTTATGTTACTTTAGAGTAACGTAAACGTGCAGCGTCTGCTCTCAATATTGTGGAGATTAAAACTGTGCATAGTATTCAAGGTGAGGCTGCGACACTAAATATACTGGGAGAATCAGCTCTTTTGATAATGGCTGGCTGTGCTGTGTTTAATGCATCCTAAAATGCAGTTTGCCCTTTTGGTTGCCAGGACACATTGCTGTCTCGTGTCAACCAGCACCCCCAGGTCCCATTCTGCAGAGCTTCCTTGCAGCTACTCATCTTAGCTATACTTACTGTCCAACATCCCCTCCTCTCCCCCCCCACCCCCTCAGAGCAGAATCCAGCATTTTCTCTCTTTTAATTTCATGCTACTGGCATTGGCCCAGTTCACAAATCTATCTAGATCCTTTTGCACGACCTCACTTCCCTCCATAGTGTCGATTATAGAGCACCACCCAGTTTAGTAGAATCAACAAATTTACTAGGGATTCCTTTAACTCCTGCATGCAGATCACTACTAAAAATATTGAACAGAACCGGCCCCAAAACTGAGCTTTGTTAATTGAATGGCTACCAGCCAGATGTAGTATCTCTCATTACAACCCTGTTTGAGTCCTTGAGTTGATAAACTTCTGGCAAAATCAGCCAGGTTTACTTAGCTCAACTGTTAAATAATCTAACGATTATGGGAATATTTACATCCAGCACAATACTAATAGAGGAAGTTCTCATCTGTAGTCTCCATCAGCCAAAACAGTGTCAATATTTATTTTGTGATAATAGTACATAATTCGTAGGAGCATGCCTTTGTAAAATTTCTTGATCTACATAGTAGGAAGTAGTTGGACAGCACTGATTAATAAAGGAATGATAACTATTCACATTTCTTCTTTCAACTCATGCTGTAATTCAGTCAGAGTGTCTGCTCAAGCCAAGAACAAAGTAGCAAACAGTAATGCCTGGGTTAGCTTGGATGAAATTGAAGCCAAATGTAATCACTGATCAATGAAAAACTCCACTTACTACCAGTTAATGCTTTCAAAAAAGTTGAAATACTGCCTTTTGATTTTGGGGAATTGGGTTTTTGTTTTTTTTTGTTTTGTTTTGTTTTTTTTTTGTTTGTTTGTTTTTTGGTTTTTTTCTTCAGAGAAAATCAAAGGGAATCAAAGAAAATGTTCACAGTTTTCATATTTTTGAGTATTTATGTGCTCCACAGAAAAATAAACATATGGTTTAGGAGTTTTGATATGTAGCTTACATTTTATTTACAGATAGTCATTTTTGAAACTATGTTTTCAAAAGTAACTTGGCTGTTTGGATCTCTTAACCTACTGAAAAGATGAGAAGAGTATATTCAAAAAGGATTGACTGTAGACTGTAATCCCAGATGGCATAAAGGTCACATTAGAAGTATTGGAAGCTTCATTCAGCTTAGTTCTAGGATTGGCACGAGAAAAAAAAAAAAGAGTTCTGAGGTTACAGAGTAGTAAAGGTAGAGCTTAAAATCATTTTCTTTACTAACACAACCCTAACAACTCTCAGTCATCATTGACTTGAACAGTGTTTTGTGGCAGTTACCTAAAGGTGAAAGGCTCTGCATCTCATTTCCAACCCTCTGGGACACATAGACCTCCATAATTTAATTTGATGCAAGGCAATTATGAGCCAATTGATTTTCATTGATTGTGCTGTAGGACAGAAAGATTCCTGTTGCAGTAGACAAGAATTTCTTCTGGGGCAGACTTCCACCATCATCCAGAATATGCAGAAAAATGTCTAAAGCTTTCAAACCATAGCTCTGAGTGACCTTACGCATCGATAGACAATATATGTTTTGCTTTACCTTTTGTATCAACATTTTGCTTCTGACCTTTCTTAAGCAGCTCTTTTACTTTTTGGTATCTCTTTTTGTTTTGCATTCTTTTGGTTCATTTTAAAGCTTTTTTTTTTTTTTTTTTTTTTTTTTTTCTCATCCTGTTTCTTGAATTTTTTCTTTCTTCCTCCCACAATACCCAATATTTTTAGTTGATAACTGTTTTCAGTCTTTTTCTTAAACACATCTTTCATCTCTTCTTTATTTGCTTCTGCCTTATTGTATGACACTGGATCCATGTTTTCTAGTTTTGTTCTTATCTTATGCTCTTCTGTTTTCTTTCTTTCTTTTTCATTATTTCCCTCTTCTTTTTTTCCATCTTTGAACTCAACAGAATCTCTTATTTCTCCTTGAAATTATGGTAATAGAATTCATTCCAGATTTGCTAATTTTCCTCCAAATCTTGGTACATGATTATGCAAGATTTGTTCAGTACTGCAGAGCTGGAGGTGTTATTGTTCAATGTAGGATCACTGAATGGCAGGTTTGCAAGCCGCTAGATCAAGTACTAGAGCTATCTGCTTTTTTTTTTTTTTTCTTTTTTCTTCTTTGTTCCTCAAATATGATTATAAAATAATTACAATTATTAACATATTTCAAATAGTCCAGAAATATAAAGGGTAGAATACAGTAATGTAAATGACAAATTGTAATACTAGGTCCATTTTTTGTTTTATTTTAGATGCAATTAGAAATCCTGAAAATGTGAAGGCAGTCAAGACAGCTCTTTTCTGAAGTGCCTGTTTCATACAATCGGAATAACTCAGCTTAGAAAGCACCACAGAAGATCATCTAGTTCAAACCCTTGGTCAGAATACTGCCAGTCAATTTAAAGTAGTTAGCTCAGGGCTTTACTTAATAATCTTCAAGAATGTGGATTTCATAGCTTCTTTGGGCATCCTCTTCTGTTGTTGTGCTGACCTTGCTTATTAAGAAGCATATGAATAGAGAAAGGATTGGATATGAAGTCAGTAAGTTCAGTGTTCATATCATCTTCCTTGTTTGTCTCTCTTAAAAAAGCTAATGGATAATATTTTGAGAACATAATACCACCAAAATTTGCCAGAGTTCTGATATATTTGATAATACCTTCAGAAATCAACAAGGACATCAAGGGCATACTTCCCATTCTAATCTCCATTTTTTTTTTAATCTCTTGATCATTTGCAGTTAAGTTGTCGGTTTCTTGCCTCTTTATAAGAGGATATTATGTTTTCAGGACAATCTGCAGCTGGTTCTTATTGTGGAATTCAGCAAGAACATCAGTTAAAGACAATGTAAGAACAGAACAGATATCCAGTTTAGGATTTTCTTAGCCAGAGTTTGAAGCTGCAACTTTGTCTACTAGACAAAGATAGAGCTTTTTCCTTGTACTTTATCTAATTGTCTTTTGAACCCATACGTAGATAAAGAAAGAATTGATTGACTCAGGGAGACTATAGTAATCTGAAATTCAAGGAGTGTTTAGTACAACTAGTGGCAACAGAATAGAGGTAAGGAAAGCTTGAAGTAAAAGAAAAGAAATGAAAGCAGAGGTGATGAAATTATGGAGAGAGGTTTTATTTAAGCAGAGGTATAAAAATTTAAAATGGAAATGTTAAAATCCAAAAGTAATCACATTTAACAGTTTATTCCCAAGAAACTGAACATTGAGTAGAAATGGTAAGGGAGAAAAATATACATTCTATAGTTTCTGACTCTGAGCTTGTCTCACTCCAATTTATAGAAGGGAGAGGAGGTTCTTATATATGTATATATACATGTATATTATATATATATGTATATATATAATACATGTATACCCAGTGTGAGATTAAGAAACAATGGTTCAAATGTTCATCTGACCAGTTTATTATAAATCCTAATCAGGGAGATGGGGAAGGGAAGGAGAGCGATAGAAAAGATAGGAAAGATGCAAGAATTGCATAAAGCGGGGAGAGTCACCACCAGGATCCAGCAGCTTCCCATTGCACGTTTGAAGGTCCGAGGCAAAAGCAGCAAGGGGGGAGCAGCAGTAGCATGGCCGGCCTTGGGCAGCAAGCAGGTAGCAGGAGGCAGTCACAGAGCCAGTCCGGGAGGGAGCAGAAGGACTCAGGTAGCAGGCCCAGGAGGGTCCGTCAGCATGCAGGAATTCCGTAGTGGGGAATCTGATGGCAGACACCTTCAGCAGCATGCTGGTAGAGCGCAGAGTAAGTCCAGGAGGGAGAGAGGCAGGTCATGAGGCTTCTCATGTCAGAGACCTCTTCTGCTTCATGAGGAGTCTGTTGCCAGAAAAATTAACCTCATGGTTGTAGGTCCCCTTTTTATCCTCCTTCTTCTGCCAGTGTGGCATTCCTGGGTGCTTGGGTAAGAGTTGTGTGCAGCACCTCCTGAGATTGACATCTTCCTGGAGATAAGCCCACACAAAAGACTGCTTCCTGGCCATTAATCTGCAGCTTATCTCTCTCGTTCCCCTGGCCTTGTCCATCTGTGTCCCTCAGACAAAGGATTTTGCTATCCTTGTCCAGGACTTGTCCATCGGTGTTCTCCAGACAAAGGATTTCTCAGCCCTTGCCCAGGACTTGCTCAGACTTGTCCATCTGTGTCCCCAGCAAGCTTTGAGATGATGATGTAAAAGAATAATCTCTTACAGAGCTCCATTACTGAAATTATGGGAAATTAGGCCATATTACATGTATTGATGAAAGTTAATGCAGAACTACCATGATTTTATTTTTCAACAGTTTCGTTTTGCTTCAGCAACACAAGCAGCGATATGAAACAGCTTTTCAGCTATTTGAGCATAGATATTCCTAACTGTTTTACTTTTGAATCATATGTAATACTGGGAAGAGTGGGAATGACTGATTTACAACCTAACAATCAAGATGATATATGTACTTTTAGAATATTTATATACTTAGAAAGGCAAAGGTGACAGCTGTTTTGTAAATTAAATAGGGAAATAATAGAGACAGGTGAAACTCAATAAAATAGTAATAAAATTAAGCCTATTAGAATAATTATCTTGAAGTAAATAAATAATGCCTGATGAGTGACTGCTAGCAGTTAGCACTGGGAACATTTATTTTATTTGCATCAGTTCATGAAAAAAACAGTGTGTGTCACTGCAATTTTTTGCCCCCCAATTTCATTTAAAATCAACTTTCAAAACTTAAGCTTTCTTACTTCTGTAGCTACTGAATGATGCATTAATCTGCAACATCTGCTCTGAACACCCAGCCAGGCTATGCCACATGAAATACTCAATATCACCAGTTCCCTTTGAATGCATGACTTCTGAGAATGCCGAGGAGCTCTAAGTAAGGTATAATTCCACAACAAGCATAACTGAGATCCTATTCAGTTGTCCTGATAGCTTGTATTCGGAGTTAAAAATATATATGTACTTCATATTCATTAAAATGGGTGATTTTGCCTGCTTGGTGATTACAACAGAGCATAAAAAAAGGATGTAGTGTTTGCTGCCCAGCGTGTTCTTACTACTGAGCTCTTGTAAGCAAAGTGAGGAATTACAGCCCTCTTGGTTAATGCAGCACGTAGAATTTCAAAACAATCAGTTGTTGACAAAGGCTACGATTTAAAAATAAACATTCAACACTGTCAACAGAAGAAAAGAACATGATATGGCTTAAATGTTTTGCATCATATTTTATTTTTCTAGCTTATTAGCATTCCCTTGCTAGAGGCTTATATCTAGAGAACCATCAAGATACTTTCAGTATGTTAGATATCTTAAAATTTAGGAGTCTTAAGCAGTGGTGTGTGCAATGAAGAAACTATTAGAATGCAGGGTGAATGGCCGAATCAGTTATGTATGTAAGAGATAAATCCCCCCGTGGGGGGAAGAGAACACCAGAAGACCCAAGCAGGTCACAAAAAGATCTTTGTTCTATCAAACTAACAAAGGCCAAATTCACTGTGTTTGTCATTCAGAAAAATTACTTGGGTGGACAGAGATGTAAGTATGAAGTGATGTTTTAGATGCCACTGGAATTCTCTGTTTACTGCCGAAGTATGTTGCAGAAGAAAACCAGAGATAACCCTAATATTAGCATGTTCTCCATTTTTATTTTGGAATGTAACAGGATACATTTAACAACCATTTACCTGAGGTACTTGGTTGGAAACTTTGTTTCTTAACTGAACAAATGGGGTTGCCACAGTGTTAAAGATACTAAATCTTTGCAGTCCTCCAACACTGTGTCTCTAGTCCCAGCTGGCATAGTGGAAGTAAATTCTACAATACAGTAAATTCTACAGCACTCAAAATGTACCGCACACTGAAGTATAGGCTTATCTCACCTCCAAAACCATCAGGCACATATGTTTTAAGCACAATGTTGCAGAAAACTGTCAGAAGAGAGAGTGGTTTGTTGCCCTCATTTCGAAATGAAATGTGCCTGTAACCTGCTTGTATACCAATTTTGTCCTATTTAAGGTGATTTTAAAGATGGTCATTGGGAGTTCTGAGGCTTTTCAAAAAGATAAACTGATTTGGATTGCAACATTGTTTGAATGTTCAACTATAAATCACTTCAAATGAAAGTTGATACTACAAGATTGTTTGCTAAGGTTTCTATTTCATTTTGTCACACTCTTATTGGTTTGCATTATTCCAGCAATTTACATAAATATTTGAAAGAAATGATTGCCTGTTGATAATTCACTTTTACTTTTCATTCCCATGCTACGTATACATTTTGGAGGAATGTGCACATAAATAATGTAATATGTTTGCATAGTATCCATTAGGAATAACTGAAAAATTAATAGAGAAAGAGTAGCACAAAATGGTTAGTCAGGTTAACTCCATGAAAATTTAGATAATGTTAAATATATTTTCATCAGTGTTCATCAGAGTGTTTTACTATATATTTATTAACCTTTACTGAATTAAAATGTATTATAAGTAGCATTTGCATATTTGCTCTTTTATAATATATTGCCATGGGGGATCTTATGTAAATAGACAGAAACTATAATTTTCCTGAAACTTCAGTTTTGTTACTGAGTATGGAGCAGACAATGAAAATATTACTATCATTAATAATTGCTTTACTTTGATTAATTAATAATTATGGGTGAACATACTTTCCTTAAATACAGTTATGTTTTTAGTGGTTTGCAATACATTATATTTCTGCATAAACAATATAAGCCAAAGAAAAGGTGCATTTTGGGATTACAGTTGATGGTGACCCCCAGTTTGGCTCATCATTTCCAATATTTCTGTCCTATGGCTCTAAAGATTTTTAGAGTAATTGAATCTTTCCTTCTTGTGACTGAACTCCTGAGGGGCTTCTTTAATTCCCCTATTTCCTATTATCATCATAAAATTAATTTTTTTTTATCTCAGGGATTCTATGTCAGTAAAATTTCCTTAGACACAAATTAAATATAAAAGCTTCCTAACTAAGAGAGAAGAGATTAAGCTTCTCTTTACTATTTGGGTCTGATTTAAAATGAAACAAAACAAACAAACAAACAAAAAAACCAAACAAACAACAAAACAACACACAAAAAAACCAACTTTGAATACCCAAGGTATTTCAGCTTTCCAGTTTACATGTGTTTGGAGTTTTGTATTTTTCTCAGACTTTTAAATTTGTGTTGCAGAAAAGTACTATGTCAAGGTTAAACCTTAAATTACATGCTGAGCACCCATCTCTCCCCAAAGCTGCATTTATCTCAATATTTTATATTTTTTTAAATATCACAGAAAAAAAAAGCAAGGTCATCACAGAATGGCCAGGGTTGGAAGGGACGTCAAGGGTCAGGAATCTCCAACCCCCTTGCCACATGCAGGGCCACCAACCTCCACATTTAATACTACAGCAGGCTGCCCAGGGCCCCAACCAATCTGGCCTTGAACACCTCCAGGGATGGGAATATCAAAATGAACACAGAATATATATTATAATTAAGAGATTTGGACTGATTCAGAGAGTAACTTGCGTAGTTGCCATCTTGTTTTTACATATATATGTGCTGTCTCTAATAAAAGCAAGATGAAGTGTGCATCTTCTGAATGACCTGACTTTATGATCAGTGGACTATTAGCACTGTCCAGGTGTCTACATAGGCAGTATTCTTTAGGATGATTGCTCTCAAACAGCACTTAGCCCATTCTCTGATTCCATGAGCTCAGCTGAGAAATCTGAATGGTGTGTCTGGTCTCACCTGTGCCAGTGTGGATCTGCCCCATTAAATGAAGCTGGTGTTGGGTCCAGCAGTTCAGCCAGGCATACACCTGTCATAGCTGATAGAGCACACTAGAGTGGCATTTCAGCCCTTGAGAGGATACAAGCTACTGAGCTGTGGCAGTATGCAACCCTGCATCAAAGCCAACAGGCTCTGAAGGCAAATGTAATGTGTTTCTAGACTCTTTGTTCTGCTGTTTGCTTTTGTGACACAAAAATCACCCGTTAATCTGACAAATGCTGTCAGGAACAAACAGGATCTACAGGTGAAAGTTGTATCAATGTAGCTAAATAATTTCTGAAGTGCTTTCAGTTAATTCAGTGGAATAACGTTGCATTAGTTTCTAAATTGCTTACATGGAAAAAATATGCCTTCTGTGTGTTGGTAAGCTGGGCATGGAGGAAGCATAAGACAAAGAAGCAGATCTTGCACCTTAAAAGCTCTAGTAATCACAACCTCAAAAGCAGTTGGTGCTTATAAATAGTTTTAAAATACTTACCTACAGCAGTAAAACACTTGTCTCAGAGTATTTTGTCACATGAATTTCTTTGAAGTCAAAAGTCTACTCAAGCTATTGAGCGCCATACTCTGTAGAGAACATTTGTAGGATTATTGTTCTGTTTTTGTTTTTAATGAATTCCGTCTACGCAAATACCAATTTCATAATATAAGTATATAAACTCTCTCAGAAAGGTGATGACTTCGAACAGTAGCCACCGTATGTGAGCTGTGTGAGGGCAAAAGTAAAAACTCAGCCTGATTATAGCCTTCCAGCAGCAGCCGTTCAAATATTGTTTATTTGATTCCATCCTTACAGAGAATTTGGTTATATATACATACATACATATATATATATATATATATATATATATATATATATATAGTGAAATGTCTTGAAGAAGTCTTTGTACACATATACACCATTGTGGTGTATATGTGGCTGCTGTACATGTAGGAACCAATTAACTGCAATAGTATTACATTATTCAAATGAAGTAAAACAAGCTGCAGAATAATGAAGTTAAGGTGCAAAGAAACCCTGGAAACAGCTTTGTCTTTAAATAACAAACAAAATGAATGTTCATGAGCCTGTAAAACATTCATTGCACATGATGAGGGCAAACAGAATTTTTATCACCTTTCAGGGAAATAATGACTAAAGAGTAGTTGAGTGACTGAGAAAAAACTATTAAAGACTTAAGAAGCAAGATGAAATATACAGGACAAAAAGCCTCGTTGGTATTATATTCTTTATCTCTTTTACAGGATTACAAAACCGTGATGTAGAAAGCGTGGGAAAAATATGGACCAAAAAATTCTATATTCCAACAAAATATTTGTAGCTTTTTTAATATGTCTCTTGCTTGTGTTTTTGGCCATTTACTTGGAAAGTACTTTGGAACTTAATAGATCTAATAGATTAGAACCTAATTGTACTTAATAGATCGGTCAAAGTTTGTGAATATTAACTTACTGTTGCATACTTATTCTTAAAAAAGAACAAAACTACAAAAACAACCAACCAACCAAGCAAAAAGAAAAGGATCCCAAAGAAAGACTTTGTCTTTCTTCCATCTCTTTGATTATGAGACTTTAGAGCTGATCTGCTTCTTCATTTGGCAAAGCTGTTAAGTATTTGTGCATTTCTTATAAGTAACAATGTTTTCAATTTGTATCCAAATTTTGGTATCCAAAGAGGTAATGAAAAATCTCATTTCATTTCTGACAGTCCATTGTCTGAAAATCTTTGTAAAACCTTCTTCCATGTGGTGTTTTTATTATTATTATTCAGAGAAGAAGGAAGATAAGCGGACTGTACTAGCCTCTTTGCCCACAGTGTCTGCTGGATACATAAATCTCAAATGAATACATAGATATAGATAAGAGTTTGAAACTTTCCTGTACCTGCTCTTTTTCTTTGAGCAATTGGGGTTACCTCTTAATTCAAAGAAACAATGTCAGGAAATTTTTTAAGTGTACATTTACATCTTGTCTTCCTTAGAGATGTTCTTGCTAAACAGAATGTACAAAGCAGTGTAATTCAGTTAGATGTTTGTGAAATGCTTGGCTGTAGTGAGAAGTGCTCTATTTCTGAGGACAACAGTTATACTAACAAATGAGTTGAAATGAACTTCTAATACTTAGATCACTGGAGTGTATTAATTGGTAATTAAATTTGGTCAGTACAGAGGTGATTGTTCTTCCATCAAAATCTGAAAAAAAACTCACAATTTTCATGCTCCGAGAAAAAAATGCAAATGAATACAGAAAGTAAATAAAATCTAAGCCTTAAATCTGGCGTCCACTTTTAGATACACTTAATGTTTCTTGCCTGTTATGTAGATACCTGTTCTACTTCACTGGTTATTTTTCACTAGAAACTGCTTTGGTTTCAGGTGGGAGTGTAGCAAGCAAATTTAGAAGTGCAAAGATGGTGAGCAGAAATTACATTTAAGTTTGAAGACAAAGTAGGACTGCTGAGGTATTACTTTTCATTGCTAAAAGAAAATCACTTCTTAAAAGTCTTCATATTTTAATTATCTCAAAGAAATCAAGAAAACAAGCAATGAAAGGAATATTTTAGACATATTTGCTCATCAGTACGTGATTAAATTTTGCATTGAAAACGTTCAGAAGTCAGATGTATCAGAGTTACAGATCTGACTTTAAAAGAAGGCTACTGCCCAGAATATATTATGCTTTTTAAAATATGGACACAAGTGTTATCAACAGATGATATACTGTGTGCTTTATTAGATACTCTGAAAAAACATATTTGCAATCATAATATAATGGTAGCACGCCTCAGTGTTTCAATGAATGAATGAAAATTGAGTATTTTTTAAGCTAGCTCTCAAGCTGTTATGTGAGGCACCTTTAAATTAAAAAAAAAAAAAAAATTCATATGTATATATTTTTTCTTATGCTGTGGGTTTTCCTGAAGTTTTACTTTTATGCTTAGGAACCATTATTGTTCATTTCATCCCTTGAAATCTGGTTATAGGGCTCCAGGGCTGTGATGCAATGACAGTGCATTTTCTAACATATTATAATAAAGGCTAACTTATATATATCTTTTCATAAAACTGTATCCCAAGACCCTTTGTAGTATGATGAATTACAAGCTATAAGACAGTCTGTGCCATAAATCATGGGAAAGACTCATGCAAATTCACTGGATGGTGAAAAAATTAAAGCACTCATTGCATATGGACAATAGTGTTCGCTTATATTAACCAGTTATGGTATTTATTTTGGTAGCAATTAAGGCTTGCCATGACTGTGTTGCTTTCAACAATGAAGGGTGACAGCAAATCTACTTCTGTGAAATAATTTGAACACTCATCGGGCATATTAAGCAATTCCAAATTATTTTTTCTTGTGGAGGATTTTATTTTCAGTAGTACAACTGAGAATCAGCAAACTCATAAATCACAAAGACAGCAGAAAGCAATGAGTGCCAGCCACATAGGAACTGAACATTTCCACAGGAAAGTGTAGAAAACAAATAGTATTTTGTTAAGTAAAATAGAGAAACATTAATAATAAAAGAAAAGCATGATAGAAAGCTGTATTGTCAGGATGTGTTTGAGACCTAATAGAAAAATGACACTGCTGCTGGCCAAGAATTGTCCATAAACGAAAAATGTTAGTCTTGTAGCTGTGTGTATGCCTCCTTCAAGGAATGCATTTGTAATTGTATTGATGGGTTTATCCCTAGAGGGCCAATATTGCTACACTTGATTTAAGTCTTATGAAGTCTAATTTTCCTCCTTGAAGAATAAGAGAAGAAAGGATGTGGTGTGAGAGGGAAAAGACATGGAAGCTATTAATGAAGGTTTTATTACATAGTAAAACTCTACGTTATCCAATATTAGCTTCTGTTTTAAATTTAAGCTTGATTTTCTCCTCAGAATAATTTAAATGGCAAGAGACCTTCAGAGACTATCAAGTCAACTCACTCCTCAAAACAGTTAGGTTCCTCAGAGCAGTACCCAGTCAGGTTTTGAATCTCTCCAATGGTGGAAGTTGCAGGCCCCTCTTGGCAACTTTTTTTCTGGTGGTTGACCACCCTTATAATGTAAATATTTTCCGTGTATCTAATTACAGCTTTCAAGCTTCCAGATTGTTGCCTCTTTTCCTATCCGTGGACACTGATAAGAAAAGTCTGGCTGAACTGCATTCTTCTAACTGCATTCTTCCCAAAGGAAGATGAACAGAGTTGTAACATCTTTCTCAGCCAACTCTAAAGCAGGTCACAGCCAGTGTTCCCTGCTTCAGCTTGTATGTAGTGTCTTCTACTGGGCTTGCTCTTGTACACCAAGTCTTGCAGTATTGGGAAGTCCAGAACTGGCTGTGGAACTCCAGAAGCATTCTCACAAGTGCTGAAAACTGGGGAATAGTCATCTTTCCACCTGTTGGCTAGACTGTTGCTATTGCAGTTCACTAACCCAGCAGATTATTAGGCGTCAAGACAATATTGCTAAATTGTGTGCAATTTACTGTGCAGTAGCATCTGCAGGTCCTTTCTAGCCAGTTTTGCTCAGAATGCATAGTGTAATTGTAGATTTTTTCCATCCCAAATGTTCATGTCAGTCCATTTCTTGAGGTCCCGCAGCCTGGCCCTGCAGCATATTGACTGCTTGCCACAATTTGATCTCAACTGTTTAGTCACTTGCTGATGGCAACCCCACATCATTAAATTCCCAGCCTCTTTCCTGAATAACCTGTAACCCATCCAGTTCAGCACTCCAGTCATACAAGCTATTCCTCCACAAGTCTAATGCCAATGGAATCATAAATGTATAACAGAGTTTTCTGATCCTTCTTATCATAGAATCATAGAATGGTCTGGGTTGAAAAGGACCTCAATGATCATCTAGTTTCAAGCCCCCTGCTACATGCAGGGTCACCAACCATCAGACCAGGCTGCCCAGAGCCACATCCAGCCTGGCCTTGAATGCCTCCAGGGATGTGGCATCCACAACCTCCTTGGGCAACCTGTTCCAGTGCATCACCACCCTCTGTGTGAAAAACTTCCTTCTAATGTTTAACCCAAACCTCCCCTGTCTTAGTTTAAAACCATTTCCCCTTGTCCTATCCATCCTTGTAAACACCCTTGTAAACAGGTTCTTGTGTTTTCCCCATGCAACGTATATTCATATGAAGGCACTTGAGTTGGATGCTGCTTTCAAAAGGGCAAGTGCAAATCCTCCCTCATCATGCTGTCTCCTGGTCTATTCCTCACTGCTGCTGTATGTGGATTGATAAGCTTTCTCCAGCATATCATAGTTTAAAGCCCTTCTCATCCGGTCACTGAGCTATTTGTACTAATTGAGGCAGATCCTCAAATATAATATGACACAGGCATACTGACTTGAAGGGGCTTCTGTTTTACAGTACTTCTTTTTACAGTACAAGGAAATGACATTTTCATTTCTAAGACTAGTATTCACTACTTTATTAACTTAAGGTACAATTCAGCAATTGTATTCATTTGATTTTATTACAAATCTAAAATTTAGAGCTCAAGATTAGTGATGCTTTGAATAGGAATTCCAGTAGTGTTAGCAGAGATCAGAACACAATAGCTCCTTAGTGCTGCTAATACAATTTATCTGTGCAGTATGTCTTTGACTGACTGCTCTCTCCTGAGCTACGCTAACTCTAGAGGTGAAAATTCTAAAGGAAATTGCATTAAATAGCTGAAATGAAACTGCACGTTTGGTCTTTTTTAACCCACTCATGCCATGTTTTCAGTTTCCCAGGTGAATGATAGGTCCTTCTTTGCTTCTATTTTTAAAATAGCTTTTATCACACATAATAATATTAGGAAAATATAACCAAATTCTGTATTAATATATCTCTGTCTGCAAAAGCAAAAGTATAAATGTATTTGATCTACATTTCTGTTTTTTTTTAATTTATATGTATATTTGTTTACATATTTCATAGAAGAAGACTCTAATTCAAGTTTGCAGTTAATCCGAATAAAGTGATTTTATTTTCCCCAGCACACTGCTAATTAACCTAATTTTGTTCATGCTGTGTGAAAAAGAGTAAAATAGATAGGAAAAAGGTAATGCTTTTTCATTAATTGTCTCAAGTCACGGAAGGCCCTGTTTCAATGAAGTCAGACTTGATTGTTTCAAACTGGCATTTCTGAATTTTACTGAGACACTGAAACAATCAGTTAAAAAGAGACTGTCTAAGAAGAGAGCTGTTTCTTAACTTGCAGCTGGGGTACTAGGAGTAGAAATCAGAGTCAGATCTCAATTACAGAATATGATTTTGGATTACATAACGTAAAAGTTTTTACCTCTACCATACACATTTATTTATTTTGATGGATTTTCCTGCCACCTTGACAACTGATACTGAAAGTGATGGGGAAAAAAGCGCCTAACACTTGGTACCCCATATTTTGGCAATGGAAGCTATGCAAATACTTGAAATAAGATAGATGTCAGGAAGGTCTTCTAAGTTCACAAGCAAAATTTGTCAGGTTGCTCTGAAAAAACAAATGGAACAAATTCTCCCTTTTAAGGTGAGGTGTTAAGGCATACTGGGAAAAAAAGAATCTGTATCTAAACAAGGCTCACTTACTGAAGAGGCTGTAATATGGGAGAAGAAAAGACTAAGGAGCAGCTGGTTGGGAATACTCTGAGCGAATGTCCTTTTGTTGGAAATCATTTAGTTGAATTTTCATTTTAAAAAAATCCTAAGCTCTGTTGGAAATCGTGGTCAAAATATGAAGAGAACTTTTAGTCCTATCCCGAAAGAACAACTAGCCTAATGTTTTTTGTTGTTGTTGTTGTTTTATTGTTCTTTTAATCTTTTACAGACTTCAATCTTATTTTTCAAATCAATCACATCAACTGTTAGGTGGTTACTTTTATTTCTTTCCCCCATCTCAATTTATCCACTCTGAAAATCTGGAGCAGAACATTTTTGAAATCTCAGTGTTCTGTGAGATAGAAAATTTGGCTCCTGTTCAGCTCTGTTAAACAGTGGTTACTAGAGACAGAGCATAAAAAATAAGAATAATTAAAACAAAAGCGAGATCAAGCTATGTCTCCAAGAAGATTGTTAAGTACAAGAGCTTGTTATGAAAGGTGATGTGATGGTAGGGTAAGTATTAAGGTATGTGGAGGAGATATTTGGAGAACTGTGGCATTCAATTTTTTGTTGCAGTCGCTTAGCTATTGCAGACTCACAGACAAGTTGGAAAGTACCTCTGGAGGACATCTGGTCCAATCCCCTACTCAAGCAGGGTGATCTGGAGCAGGTTTTCCAGGGCCATGTCCAGGCAGCTTTTGCAGCTTTCCAAGCACTGAGGCTCCACTGCCTCTTTGGGTAACATGTGCTACCTGCACAATAAGAAATCTTTGCTAAGTTCTAGTGGAATGTCCTATTTCAAGTTATGTCTGTTGCCTGTTGTCCTGTTACAGGATGCCATTGAAAAAAGTCTCTCTGTCTTCTTTATGCTTTCCTTTCAGCAATTTCAAAGCCAACATAAGATATTGGTGATGATTTATTTGTGACTTTCCAGCTAGTATACCATAAGAAATGAGGAAAAGTTAATTTAACTGATTATATATATTTCTGGAAGCCAAATATTTTCATAATAAAGATGCATTAGTTATACAGTTACATCTTACGTATGTTACATTCTAATATATGAACATATCTAAAGGAGAAGCATGATAGATTTATCTTTGTAGACATATACATTTAGTACAAATTATGGAAATTGTCATCTAGTTAACACTTTTGGCAAGCTAAACCTGCAAGTCCAACAGACAAACATTTTTTTAAAAGGACATCAAAGCTGTTTTTATGCTTTTTAATTCCAGCAAACAGAAAAAGGATTTTATTATTCTTTTGTTTCTGTTTTTCTTCTCTCACTGTGGTGATGTTTACAGGGCTGCTACTAGAGGAGTATCTGAATCATTATTGATCTTGGCAAATTGATTTGTTTCTTGAACAATATAAAGATATGAAGGAGAAAAATAAAGCATGTATGTGATCTAAATAAGCCAGGCAAAGTCATTTATTCTTAGCTATTAGAATTGTAGATCGGAATTTGCATAATTAGTTGTTAATCAAAGAGTGGAACGGAAAGAATATTCTGGGCTGCAGGGTGGTTTAAAAAGGATTTTACTTATTCTTTCAGTTTTGTTTGCTTGGCAGTAATGCCTCAGCTGTGTTCTGCAAAGTGATTGTAGTTTCCATAATTGATAGTTATGTTTGTGTTCTTATATTGCAAAAGCAATAATTAAGATTTAAACTTTAGTACATGGATGGTGAAGTATTGTTAGAAACAGATGCCCTAAATTAGACATGGCTCCTACAGAATACATCATTAAAAAATGCTAGTTACTTTCTATATCAAAAATCATTATTGCATCATTTTAATGCTTGTCAGAAATTATGCCCAGGGCTATGTTGTTTTTACAGAGCACAAGAAAATCCTGGTGCAAATATAACTGTTTTCAGTAATTTCAACTTCCAGTTTTAAGTCATCGTGATGTATATGTAACTTTTTTCAATCCTCTTTTTCTTTGAGATGTATCTTCTGTACAAAATCTGACTGTAGAAGTTATAATTTGTAATGCAGTCCATTAAGCATCAGGAATGCTAAATGCATTTTCTCTGATAAAATTGAAAAGATGTGAAACATAGAAGCAATCCTCAGGAGGAAACATATGCCAGTTAATACTAACCAGCAGCAGTAATAACTGCTACAGTGATTTGCAGGTAGCTAGCCAACAGGATGAAAAGACAATGCTGCCAGACATTGTGAAGTACCTTTTTTCTGGAGGAAAAAAAAAAAAAAATTACCAACTAGTTCTTTCATATAATTAAGTTTGCATTATGGTATTATTTGTGGTCTGGACAATTGGGTAATGAGGTGGACTGTGAACTGGCTGAAGGAAAGAAGTCAGAGACTTATGGTCAGTGGGACAGAGTCTAGTAGGAGGCTTTTATCTAGTGGATATCAACGGTCAGTGCTGGGATTAGTACTGTTCCATATATTTGTCAACAACTTGGGTGAGGGAATAGAGTGCACTGTCAGCAAGTTTGCTGATGACACAAAATTGGAAGGGGTGGCTGACACACCAGAAGGCTGTGGCTGTCGTACAGGGAGACCTCGAGAGTCTGAGGGGTTGGGCGGGGAAAAATGTAATGAAATATAGCAAGGGCAAGTGTAGAGTCTCGCACTGGGGCAACAACTCAAGGTAACAGTATAGGTTGTGCACTGACCTGTTGGAGAGCAGCATAGGGGAAAGGCACCTGGGGGTCCTGGTGGACAGCAGGATGATCATGAGCCAGCATTGTGGCCAAGAAGGCCAATGGCGTGCTGGGGTGTATTAGAAAAGGTGGGGTTAGTAGGTCGTGCTCTGTTCTCCTCCCCCTTTACACTGCCCTGGTGAGACCACATCTGGAATATTGTATCCAGTTCTGGGCCCCTAAGTCCGAGAAAGTCTGGGAACTGCTTGAGAGAATCCAGCACAGAGCCACAAAAATGATTAAGGGAGTGGAGCATCTCCATTATGAGTAAAGGCTGAGGGATCTGGGAATCTTTACCTTGGAGAAGAGGAGACTGAGGGGTAATCTCATTAATGTTTATAAATACGTAGAGAGTGAGTGTCATGAGGTTGGAGCCAAGCTCTTCTCAGTGTCATCCAGTGATAGGACAAGGGGCAGTGGGTGCAAGCTTGAACATAGGAGGTTCCATATAGATACTAGAAAAAATTTCTTCAAGTTGAGGGTAACAGAATGCTGGAATGAGCTGCCCAGAGAGGCTGTGGGGTCTCCTTATCTGGAGACATTCAAAACCTGCCTGGACACATTCTGGTGTGACCTGATGTAGGTGCTCCTGCTCCAGCAGGGGGATTAGACTGGGTGATCTTTTGAGGTCCCTTCCAATCCCTGATATTCTGTGATTCCTTGATTGTTTATGCAGTATATTTGGTCCTAAACAGAAAGGTGAATTATAAATTAATAAGTATATCAACATACTTCAGTTAAATTTTGGCTATGTTTTCTCTTCCACGTGGAAAAGTTGGTGTAATTCAGTTCTTGTGTCTGGTTTGAGATAGCAGTATAATTTTAGGCTTTTTTTCTGGTATATGGTTATTAACTAGAGATGTAAGTCTGCATGCTACATCATTTTAGTATTTGAGTTATATAATAACCTTTTCACAGTTTTAGAATCAAATTGTAAAATTTTAGATATTGCAATAGAATTGGATGATCATAACTGAAAGGAAATATAGAAGTGTAATATATATGTGTGCATATATATATACTTGAGATAATAAATATACAAGCATGGATCATTATCAGATAACTACTACAATAAGGGCAATAAAGAGACAATTTAATACTAAGGAAGTTACTCTTCTGCTTTGAGAATTCATACTGGTGCAGTAGTACTACTATAAGGCTGATTGAAAAGGAAGAATTTAAAACTTCTGTCATGACTAATGTAAAATATTATTCTCGAGTTGTATGTCCCAGTGGTATCCTGGGCTGCATGAAGAGGGGTGGCCAGCAGGGACAGGGAGATGTCCACCTCTTCTCTGCCCTTTTGAGGCCTCACCTGCTGAATTGTCTTTACATCGCTTTTCTGAATATCACAAATGTATTGAAATACATCTAACAGTTATTATCGTTCTCTAGGAAAGATAACTGATTTATTAGGTCCCATGTAATAAAATATGCAAATAATAGAATATTTTATATGTAGTAAGATTATTGTAAATGAAAAAAAGCGACATGCGTAAAATAGCATTTCTTGGACATCAGGAAAAGTTTGTGCTTTACTTGATAAATGCTACTGTAAGGTTACTAATATGAAAATCAGCTTTTTCCTATGCAAGAAAAATTCCGGAAAACATACAGAGACACACACTGAAACTAAATTGCAACTGTGTTAATAGTACAATCCTGCAAAATTTCTAGTGAACAAATATGGAGACACTTGATATTGGTCCTAACTATATATTTCATTTCATTTAAAATTTTATATTCTGGACATTTTCAGTTAAACTTCTTGATTATGAAAGATGCAAGAATCACATTTGTGTGTGCAATTTGTTCTGTGTGGAATGGAATAATTTCTATGACTTTCATATTAATAGCAGAGCACGGATGAAACTGATAAGAAGATTTAAAATCTAGAAAGTTTTCTTGCATCGCAACAGCTGCATGCCTGCAGTGTTTAACATGTATACGTGTATAGAATCATAGAATCATAGAATCACTAAGGTTGGAAAAGACCTAAAAGATCACCCAGTCCAACCGTTCACCTATTCCCAATAGCTCCTACTAAACCATGTCCCTCAACGCAACATCCAGTCTTTCCTTGAACACCCCCAGGGTCGGTGATTCCACCACCTCCCTGGGCAGTCCATTCCAGTGCCTGACCACCCTTTCTGAAAAGTAATACTTCCTCATGTCCAGCCTGAATCTCCTCTGCCGTAGCTTGAAACCATTCCCCCTGGTCCTATCACTAATGACACGAGAGAAGAGGCCGACCCCCAGCTCACTACAACCTCCCTTCAGGAAGTTATAGAGAGCAATAAGGTCTCCCCTGAGCCTCCTCTTCTCCAGGCTGAACATTCCCAGCTTCTTCAGCCTCTCCTCATATGGCCTGTGTTCCAGACCCCTCACCAGCTTTGTTGCCCTTCTTTGAACACGTTCCAGGGCCTCAATATCTTTCTTGCAGTGAGGGGCCCAAAACTGGACACAGTACTCCAGGTGCGGCCTCACGAGTGCTGAATATAGGGGAACAATCACCTCTCTGCTCCTGCTTGCAACACTGTTTCTGATGCAAGCCAGGATGCCATTGGCCTTCTTGGCCACCTGGGCACACTGTTGGCTCATGTTCAGCCGAGCATCAATCAATACCCCCAGGTCCATTTCCTCTACGCAGTCCTCCAGCCACACCGCCCCAAGCCTGTAGCGTCGCCTGGGGTTGTTGTGGCCGAAGTGCAGGACCCGGCATTTGGCCTTGTTGAAACTCATCCCATTGGCTCCAGCCCAGCTCTCCAGCCTGTCCAGATCCCTCTGTAGGGCCTCGCTACCCCCAGGCAGATCCACACTTCCAGCCAATTTGGTGTCATCTGCGAATTTACTGAGGGTGCACTCAATGCCCTCATCGAGGTCATCAATAAAGATATTGAAGAGGACAGGCCCCAGCACCGACCCCTGCGGAACACCACTCACGACCGGTCGCCAGCTGGATTTAACTCCATTCACCACCACTCTCTGTGCCCGGCCCTCCAGCCAGCTCCTTACCCAGCCAAGAGTGTACCCATCCAAGCCTCTGGCTGCCAGCTTCTGCAGGAGAATGCTGTGGGAGACAGTGTCAAAGGCTTTGCTGAAGTCTAGGTAGACCACATCAACAGCCTTTCCTTCATCCACCAGATGGGTCACTAGATCATAGAAGGAGATCAGGTTGGTCAAACAGGACCTGCCCTTCATGAACCCATGCTGGCTAGGCCTGATCCCCCGGTCACCCTGCACATGCCGCATGATCTCCCTCAAGACGATCTGCTCCATAACCTTCCCTGGCACCGAGGTCAGGCTGACAGGCCTGTAGTTCCCCGGATCCTCCTTACGACCTTTCTTATAAATGGGAGTCACATTGGCAAGCCTCCAGTCTTCTGGGACCTCACCAGTCAACAAGGAGCGCTGACAGATGATGGAAAGCGGCTCGGCTATCACCTCCGCCAGTTCCCTCAGCACTCTCGGGTGGATCTCATCTGGCCCCATCGACTTGTGACAGTCCAGCTGGAGCAGTAGGTCTCTGACTGTTTCTTTCAGAATCACAGGGGGGTTAGTGTGCTCCCCGGCCGAGATTACCAGGTCAGAGAGAGGGGTATCCTGAGGATAACTGGTCTGACTTTTAAAGACAGACGTAAAGAAGGCATTCAGAACCTCCGCCTTTTCCTTATCCTCAGTGGTCACATTCCCAGCCTCATCCAGCAAAGAGTGGATATTCTCCTTTGTCCTCCTCTTACTGTTAATGTATTTATAAAAGAGTTTCTTATTCCTTTTCACACCAGCAGCTAGGTTAATTATAGGTGTAATAGTTAATAGGTGTATTTCTATATGTGGTGAATGAATTAATGGATTATGAAGAGTGACAAAGACAGAATTAAAGTCCTGTCCCAATAACATAAGAGGTACTCCAACAGAAAGTTAGATGTTCTTTATAATAATTATATCTATCTATCTAATTAAATAATTATATGTAGCTGTCTACAAAAAAAAGCGTCTTAGAAAAAAGAATTATTTTTCCTATACCAAGCCAAAATTCTTACTGGAGAAGGGAAGGAACCAAAAGTGAGAAACACGAGCATTTGTCTGTATTATTTCTTTCAGAGAAAAAGCTCTGAGAAGAGTTTTTTAATTTTGTTCTTCATACTTAAGATGTATTTGAAGAAGAATTGGTGTTGCTCTGATTTGTTTTGGTAAAAGCATTTTACTCGTGAGCAGACTTCATGTGCGCTGTACTTGCTTGCTCTACTATTACTGCTATTACTGCTACTCCTGCTATTAACACATTTATTTGCATTAAAGAGAACATGGGAACCAAGACTGCAGTCAGAGAGAGACAGAGAGAAAGAGAGAGAGGGAGTGCAGGATAGGCCTTCAGTGCTGCCTTCCCCAAACCACTGTATTTTCTTCTCCCCCTGTAAGGCAGAACATTATCACAGATCTTCAGCACAAGCCCTGACAGTAGCAGCAGCCCTTTGTGACGGAGGAGGTTTTAGCTTACGTTTAGTCTGCACTTCAGATTTAATCAGAGGTAGCTGGTGGCACTTGAACTCCATGTCTGGAAAAACTGTCCACTTCCATGACAGCGAGACAAGGACACAGCCATGTCTCTCCTAAGCAATGCTTGCTATTAAGCAGCTACAAGACAGGAAGTTTAGAGAGAGGAGGTTCCATCCATCTGTTTTGTGCTATTGACTCTTTTCCCAACAAACTATTAATTAGATTGAGTTCAGAATCAGACAGCTGATTAGCAAACACCTCATAGAATTTATGATTTTGTTTTCCAAATAAATTATGAAAATTCAAATGATAAATATAAAATAGTGATTACAGCCTGAGATTTAGTTTCTATTCTTAGCCTAGAAATAGAAGATGACTAAATCTACTTGAGGTCAATTAGCATTATGCTGTTATCTTTTAAGTCTTATAGAAGTAAATATTCAGTTCTTCTGAAAGATGAGCTTCCCAGTCATACAGAACAAAGAATGTGGATTACATTTAATTCATATATTTTACTATGGTACGTGAATATTTCTTCAAGTTTGAGTCTGATCCATAAAGGAAACATTTTGCAATGCTGTCCTAGAGTGAATAATATTGAAAAGCACTATAGATACACTTTCTAATTAGCATGCTAACCTTCAAGAGAGAAAATGCTTCAAAATCTGAAGAAAAAGAATAAAAAAGTATTACAGAATTTAGAAAGTGTGCACTGTGTCATGAGCACAATGAAAAAAGGCAAATTTAGTATTTTGATTGGCTGTTGTGTATTGATTTTAAAGAAATATTGAAGATCTCTCATGAAAAAATATAATATTTTAGGAAATATGAAAAAATGATTATAAGGAAAACTATAAATAAACATAATATGAAGAAAGTTATAGCACAACTGCAGAATTGTTCTTCTAGTTCTCCAGAGACACTCTCTCCCTTCATTAATTAGAGATCACAAGAAAGGGTGGTAATTAATTACAATGTTTGCTTTTCTTAGGTAATTTCAAAAATTGATGTAATCGATGTTTTAAACCTACAAAAGAAAGTGGGTGGTTACAGTTCACATAGCAAATGTGAAAAATACTTTCTTGCACTGATAAAAACTAAGAATAATTTTATGATTATCTGAATCATACTGTATAAAATAAAGCAGAACAGTATAGAAATAGTAGCATAAATAACGTTGAAATTGAGACTTCCTTCTATAAAATGGCGTTAACTACATAAATATGTGTAGATAAAAGATGTGTGACTCTGAATTCTTTCAAAAGTATTAAATTGAATAGTATGAGATCCTTGCATGAAAAAAAAAATAAAAAGCTTGAGACTTCTTTTCATACTTTAAGCTAAATGAAGATTTCTTTCAGTAAATTTTGTACAGGAAGCAATGTACAAAAGGCTTTATTTTACGACACAAGGGATGTGTTTTATTGATGTGACTCAGAAGATCAATTTGATAGTTTGACTTTGTGATCTTTTCTAACATAGCTGATTCTATGATAATGATTTCAAAGTCCATATCAAATAGATTTGATTGTATGGATTTATCAAACATCTTGTGGAATGTAAATATTGTGGACAGTATTACATAAGGAATACTTCCCACAGCTTCGCAGTAGAGAGAAATCAGTCAAACATAACAGCATTATGTTAGGATATTGACAAGTATGACATTTTCATGTCTGAAATTATTCACTTCTTTCTTTCAGTCTTCAGAATAGAACTAATATTCTTAGCCTGAGATTTTGGAATTCTGGATACAAGAAACATTTAAACAATTAAACATGTAACAAGAGCTAATGAAATCAATTATGTTGAATGAAATTTGCTAGGTTATATTTTTATATATACTACTTTATTTGTTCTTCAAAATCTTTTCCTGCTTTTGATGCTCGCAATACTTAGTACAAAGAAAATTGATTTGGAGTTAACAGTGGAGTTAAATTCAGCTAGTGACCAGTCACAAGTGGTGTTTCCCAGGGGTTCGTGCTGGGGCTTATTCTGTTCACAGAATCACAGAATCACACAGAATCACCCGGGTTGGAAGGGACCCCAAGGATCATGTAGTTCCAACCCCCCTGCCTAGCAGGGCCACCAAACATACACATTCAGATCAGGTTGCCCAGGACCCCGTCCAACCTGGCCTTGAACACGTCCAAGGACGGGGCATCCACAACCTCCCTGGGCAGCCCGTTCCAGGGCCTAACCACTCTCCTTGTAAAGAACTTCCCCCTAACATCCAACCTAAATCTTCCCTCCTTCAACTTGGATCCATTTCCCCTAGTCCTGCTATTGTCAGCCCTTTTGAAGAGTTTACTCCCCTCCTGGGTGTAGGTTCCCTTCAGGTATTGATAGGCTGCAATGAGGTCACCCCGCAGCCTTCTCTTCTCCAGGCTGAACAAGCCCAACTCCCTCAGCCTGTCCTCATAGGGGAGGTGCTCCAGCCCCCTGATCATCTTAGTCGCCCTCCTCTGGACCCTTTCCAAAATCTCTATGTCTTTCTTGTACTGAGGGCTCCACACCTGGACACAGTACTCCAGGTGGGGCCTCACAAGAGCCGAGTAGAGAGGGACAATCACCTCCCTGTCCCTGCTGACCACCCCTCTCCTGATGGAGCCCAGGATCCCATTTGCCTTTCGAGCTGCCAGAGCGCACTGCTGGCTCATATTCAGTCTCTCGTCCATCAGGACCCCCAGGTCCTTCTCTGCCGAGCTGCTCTCAAGGACC